>NW_027490362.1:0-300000 GCF_050948175.1 Xylocopa sonorina
TCCCGTTTTAAGAAGCTTTAGAACTCTATTGCTACGATACGTAGACATATGCAAACGCCATTTCCTAGCAAGTAAGTGTCGCAGTTACACTCATTTGAAGTGTGTGCGAGGTATAAGTGACATTTCGCAATGAATATTATATCTTATCATGAAACATAGAAAAGAGATGCTATATCGCGTTTTAAGAAGCATTAGAACAATATTGCTACGATACGTAGACATATGCAAACGCTATTTCCTAGCAAGTAAGTGCCGCAGTTACATTCATTTGAAGTGTATGCAAGGTATAAGTGACATTTCGCAATGAATATTTTATCTTATCATGAAACATAGAAATGAGATGCTATATCGTGTTTTAAGAAGCATTAGAATTCTATTGCTACGATATGTTGACATATGGAAACGACATTTTCTAGCAAGTAAGTGTCGCAATTACATTCATTTGAAGTGAATACGTGGTATACATGACACATCGCAATGAACATTATATCTTATAACGAAACATAGAAATGAGATGCGATATCCCGTCTTAAGAAGCATTAGAACTCTATTGCTTCGATACGTAGATGTCTGCAAACGCTATTTCCTAGCAACTAAGTGTCGCATTTACATTCTTTTGAAGTGAAAACGAGGTATACATGACACTTCGCAATGAACATTATACCTTATCAGGAAACATACAAGTGAGATGCGATATCGCGTTTTAAGAAGAATTGGAGCTCTATTGCTACGACACGTAGACATCTGCAAACGCTATTTCCTAGTAAGGAAGTGTCGCATCTACATTCACTTGAAGTGAATACGAGGTATACATGCCACTTCGCAATGAATATTATACCCTATCACGAAACATAGTAATGAGATGTAGTATCGCCTTTCGAGAAGCATTAGAACTCTATTGCCTCGATACGTAGACATCTGCGAACGCTATTTCCAAGCAAGAAAGAGTCGCATTTATATTCTTTTGAAGTGAATACGAGGTATGCATGAAACTTCGCAATGAATATTATACCCTACCACGAAACACAGAAATGAAATGCGATATCGAGATTTAAGAAGCATTACAAATCTACTGCGTCGATACGGAGACATCTACAAACGCTATTTAATAGGAAGGATGTGTAGCATTTACATTCTTTTTAAGTGAATGGAGGTATACATAACACTCCACAATGAATATTGTACCCTATCACGAAACATAGAAACGAAATGCGATATCGGGATTTAAGAAGCATTAGAACTCCACTACTTCGATACGTAGACATCTGGAAACGCTATTTCCTAGCAATGAAGTGTCGCATTTACATTCTTTTGAAGTGAATACGAGGTATACATGACACTTCGCAATGAATATTATATCTTATCAAGAAACATAGAAGTGAGATGCGATATCGGGTTCTAAGAAGCACTAGAACTCTATTGCTACGATACGTAGACATCTGCAAAGGCTATCTCCTAGCATGGAATGGTCGCATATACATTCTTTTGAAGTGAATACGAGGTATACATAACACTCCATAATGAATATTATATCTTATCATGAAACATAGGAATGAGGTGCTATATCGTGATTTAAGAAGCACTAGAACTCTATTGCTACGATGTGTAGACATCTGCAAACGTTATTTCCTAGCAAGGAAGTGTCGCACTTACATCCTTTTGAAGTGGGTACGAGGTATACATAACACTCCACAATGAATATTACATCTTATTACGAAAGATAGAAATGAAATGCGACATCTCGTTTTAAGAAGTATTACTACTCTATTGCTGCGATACGCAGGCATCTCAAAACAATATTTTCTGTCAAGGAAGTGTCACACTTACATTCATGTGAAGTGAAATCGACGTATACATGACACTTCGCAATGAATATTATATCTTATCATGAAACATAGAACTGAGATGCGATTTCGCGTTTTAAGAAGCATTAGAACCCTATTGCTACGATACGTAGACATCTGCAAACGCTATTTCCTAGCAAGGAAGTGTCGCATTTACATTCCTGTGAAGTGAAATCGAGGTATACATAACACTCCACAATGAATATTACATCTTATTACGAACCATAGAAATGAAATGCGGCATCTCGTGTTAATAAGTATTAGTCCTCTATTGCTGCGATACGCAGACATCTGCAAACAATATTTCCTAACAAGGAAGTGTCACATTTACATTCTTGTGAAGTGAAATCGACGTATACATGACACTTCGCAATAAATATTATATTTTATCTTGAAACATAGAAGTGAGATGCGACATCGCGTTCTAAGGAGCATTAGAACTCTATTGCTACGATACGTAGACATCTGCAAACGCTATTTCCTAGCATGGAAGTTTCGCATTTACATTCCTTTGAAGTGAATACGAGATATACATGAAACATCGGAATCAATATTATATCTTATCATGAAACATAGGAATGAGTTGCGATATCGCGTATTGAGAAGCATTAGAACACTATTGCTTCGATACGTAGACATCTGCAAGCGCTACTTCCTAGGAAGGAAGTGCCGCTTTTACATTCTTGTGATGTGAGTACGAGGTATACATGACACTTCGCAATGAATATTATATCTTATCATAAAGCATAGAAATGAGATGCGATATCGCGTTATAAAGAGCATTAGAACCCTATTGCCCCGATGCCGAGACATCTGCAAACGCTATATCCTAGCGAGGAAGTGTCGCATTTACATTCTTTGGCAGTGAAAACGAGGTATACATGACACTTCAAAATGAACATTATACCTTATCAGGAAACATACAAGTGATATGCGATATCGCGTTTTAAGAAGAATTAGGACCCTATTGCCTAGATGCGGAGACATCTGCAAACGCTATTTCCAATCATGGAAGTGTCGCATTCACATTCTTTTGATGTGAATACGTGGTATACATGACACATCGCAATGAACATTATATCTTATCACGAAACATAGAAATGAGATGCGATATCACCGATTTAAGAAGCATTAGAACTCTATTGCTTCGATACGTAGAGATCTGCAAACGCTATTTCCTAGCAAGGAATATACGCATTTACATTCTTTTGAAGTGAATACGAGGCATACATGATACTTCGCAATGAATATTATATCTTACCACGAAACATAGAAATGTGATGTGATATCGCGATTTAAGCAGAATTAGAAATCTATGGCTACGATACGTAGACATCTGCAAACGCAATTTCCTAGCAAGGTGTAGTCGCAATTTATATTCTTTTGAAGTGAATACGAGGTACACATGACACTTCGCAATGAATATTATATCTTATCATGAAACATAGAAATGAGATGCGACATGTCGTTTTAAGTAGCATTAGATCTGAATTGCTTCGGCACGTAGACATCTGGAAACGCTATTTCCTAGCAAGGAAGTGTCGCATTTACATTCTTTTGGAGTGAATACGAGGTATACAAGACACTTCGCTGTGAATATTATAACTTATCACGAAACATAGAAATGAGATGCGATATCACCGATTTAAGAAGCTTTAGAACTGTATTGCTACGATACGTTGACATCTGCAAACGCTATTTCCTAGCATGGAAGTGTCGCATTTACATTCTTTTGAAGTGAATAAATGGTATACAAGACACTTCGCAATGAGTATTATATCTTATCACGAAACATAGAAATGAAATGCGACATCTCGTATTAAGAAGCATTAGAACTCTATTGCTACGATAAGTAGACATCTGCAAACGCTACTCCCTAGCATGGAAGTGTCGCATTTACATTCTTTTGATGTGAATACGAGGTATACATAACACTCCACAATGAATATTATATCTTACCACGAAACATAGAAATGAAATGCGACATCTCGTATTAAGAAGCATTAGAACTCTAATGCTACGATACGTAGACATCTGCAAACAATATTTCCTAGCAAGGAAGTGTCGCATTTACAATCTTTTGAAGTGAATACGAGGTATGCATGACACTTCAGAATGAATATTATACCTTATCATGAAGCATAGAATAGCATAGATGCGATATCGCGTTTTGTGAAGCATTAGAACACTATTGCTTAGATACGTAGACATCTGGAAACTCTATTTCCTAGCAAGGAAGTGTCGCATTCACATTCTTCTGAAGTGAATACGAGATATACATGACACTTCGCAATGAACATTATATCTTATCACGAAACATAGGAATGAGGTGCTACATCGCTTTTTGAGAAGCATTAGAACTCTATTGCTAATATACGTAGACATCAGCAAACTCTAATTCCTAGGAAGGAAATGTCGCATTTACATTCCATTGAAGTGAATACGAGGTATACATAACACTCCACAATGAATATTATATCTTACCACGAAACATAGAAATGAAATGCGACATCTCGTATTAAGAAGCATTAGAACTCTAATGCTACGATACGTAGACATCTGCAAACAATATTTCCTAGCAAGGAAGTGTCGCATTTACATCCTTTTGAAGTGAATACGTGGTATACATGACACTCCACAATGAATATTATATCTTATCACGAAACATTGAAATGAAATGCGACATCTCATTTTAAGAAGCATTAGAACTCTATTGCTACGATACGTAGACATCTGCAAATGCTATTTCCTAGTATGGTAGTGTCGCATTTACATTCCACTGATGTGAAAACGAGGTACGCATTACACTTCGCAATGGATATTATATCTTATCATGAAACATAGGAATGGGATGCGACATCTCGGTTTAAGAAGTTTTAGAACTCTATTCCTACGATACGTGGTCATCTGGAAACTCTATTTCCTAGCAATGAGGTGTCGCATTTACATACTTTTGAAGTGAATACGAGGTATACATGACACTTCGCAATGAATATTATATCTTATCAAGAAACATAGAAGTGAGATGCGACATCTCGTTTTAAGAAGTATTAGAACTCTATTCTTACGATACGTGGTCATCTGGAAACCCTATTTCCTAGCAAGGAATTGTCGCATTTACATCCTTTTGAAGTGAAAGCGAGGTATACATGGCACTTCGCAACGATTATTACATCTGATCATGAAACATAGGAATGAGGTGCTATATCGCGTTTTGAGAAGCATTAGAACTCTATTGCTAATATACGTAGACATCAGCAAACTCTATTTCCTAGGAAGGAAATGTCGCATTTACATTCCATTGAAGTGAAAACGTGGTATACATAACACTCCACAATGAATATTATATCATATCACGAAGCATAGAAATGAAATGCGACATCTCGTATTAAGAAGCATTAGAACTCTATTGCTACGATAAGTAGACATCTGCAAACGCTAGTCCCTAGCATGGAAGTGTCGCATTTACATTCTTTTGAAGTGAATACGAGGTATACATAACGCTCCACAATGAATATTATATCTTATTACGAAACATAGAAATGAAATACGACTTCTCGTTTTAAGAAGCATTAGAACTCTATTGCTACGATACGTAGACAACTGCAGACGCTATTTCCTAGCAAGGAAGAGTCGCATTTGCATTCTTTTGAAGTGAATACGAGGTATACATGACATTTCGCCATGAACATTGTATCATATCATGAAACACAGAAGTGAGATGCGATATTGCGTTTTAAGTAGCATTTGAACCCTATTGCCTCGATGCGGAGACATCTGCAAACGCTATTTTCTAGTATGTTAGTGTCGCATTTACATTCCACTGAAGTGAATACGAGGTATGCATGACACTTCGCAGTGGATATTATATTTTATCATGAAACATAGAAATGAGATGCGATATCGCGTTTAAAGAAGCGTTAGAACTCTATTCCTACGATACGATACGTGGTCATCTGGAAACTCTATTTCCTAGCAATGAAGTGTCGCATTTACATTCTTTTGAAGTGAATACGAGGTATACATGACACTCCATAATGAATATTATATCTTATCATGAAACATAGGAATGAGGTGCTATATCGTGATTTAAGAAGTACTAGAACTCAATTGCTACGATGCGTAGACATCTGCAAACGCTATTTCCTTGCAAAGAATAGTCGCATTTACATCTATTGAAGTGAATACGAGGTATACATGACACTTCGCAATGAATATTATATCTTATCATGAAACATAGAAATGAAATGCGATATCGCGTTTAAAGAAGCGTTAGAACTCTATTGCTACGATACGTAGACATCTGCAAACGCAATTTCCTAGCATGTGTAGTCGCATTTACATTCTTTTGAAGTGCGTATGAGGTATACATGAGTCTTCGCAATGAATATTATATCTTATCATGAAACATAGAAATGAGATGCGACATGTCGTTTTAAGTAGCATTAGATCTGAATTGCTTCGGCACGTAGGCATCTGCAAACGCCATTTCCTAACATGGAAGTGTCGCATTTACATTCATTTGACGTGAATACGAGGTATACATGACACTTCGCAATGAATATTATATCTTATCATGAAACATAGAAGTGAGATGCGACATCTCGTTTTAAGAAGCATTAGAACTCTATTGCTAATATACGTAGACACCTGCAAACTCTATTTCCTAGCAAGGAAATGTAGCACTTACATTCCATTGAAGTGAATACGAGGTATACATGACACTTCGCAATGAATATTATATCTTATTACGAAACATAGAAATGAAATACGACATCTCGTTTTAAGAAGCATTAGTACTCTATTGCTGTGATACGTAGACATCCGCAAACAATATTTCCTAGCAAGAAAGCGTCGTGTTTACATTCTTGTGAAAGTTATATCGAGGTATACATGACACTTCGCAATGAATATTATAACTTATCTGGAAACATAGAAGTGAGATGCTATATCTCGATTTAATCAGCACTAGAACTCTATTGCTACGATGTGTAGACATCTGCAAACGTTATTTCCTAGCAAGGAAGTGTCGCACTTACATCCTTTGAAGTGGGTACGAGGTATACATAACACTCCACAATGAATATTACATCTTATTACGAAACATAGAAATGAAATGCGACATCTCGTTTTAAGAAGTATTACTACTCTATTGCTGCGATACGCAGGCATCTCCAAACAATATTTTCTGTCAAGGAAGTGTCACACTTACATTCATGTGAAGTGAAATCGACGTATACATGACACTTCGCAATGAATATTATATGTTATCATGAAACATAGAACTGAGATGCGATTTCGCGTTTTAAGAAGCACTAGAACCCTATTGCTACGATACGTAGACATCTGCAAACGCTATTTCCTAGCAAGGAAGTGTCGCATTTACATTCCTGTGAAGTGAATACGAGGTATACATGACACCTCGCAATTAATATTATATCTTATCATGAAACATAGAAGTGAGATGCGATATGGCGTTTTAAGAAGCATTAGAACTCTATTGCTACGATACGTAGACATCTGCAAAAGCTATTTCCTAGCATGGAAGTTTCGCATTTACATCTTTTGAAGTGAAAGCGAGATGTACATGATACTTCGCAATGAATATTATATCTTACCATGAACATAGGAATGAGTTGCGATATCGCGTTTTGAGAAGCATTAGAACTCTGTTTCTACGATACGTAGACATCTGCAAACGCTATTTCCAAGCAAGGAAGATTCGCATTTACATTCTTTGAAGTGAATACGAGGCATACATAACATACCACAATGAATATTATATCTTATTACGAAACATAGAAATGAAATACGACTTCTCGTTTTAAGAAGCATTAGAACTCTATTGCTACGATACGTAGACATCTGCAGACGCTATTTCCTAGCAAGGAAGAGTCGCATTTGCATTCTTTTGAAGTGAATACGAGGTATACATGACACTTCGCAATGAATATTATATCTTATCATGAAACATAGTAATGAAATGCGATATCGCGTTTAAAGAAGCGTTAGAACTCTATTGCTACGATACGTAGACATCTGCAAACAATATTTCCTAGCAAGGAAGTGTCGCATTTACATTCTTTTGAAGTGAATACGAGGTGTACATAACAATCCACAATGATATTATATCTTATCACGAAACATAGAAATGAAATGCGACATCTCGTTTTAAGAAGCATTAGAACTCTATTGCTACGATACGTAGACATCTGCAAACGCTATTTCCTAACATGGAAGTGTCGCATTTACATTCATTTGAAATGAATACGAGGTATACATGACACTTCGCAATGAATATTATATCTTATCATGAAACATAGAAGTGAGATGCGACATCTCGTTTTAAGAAGCATTAGAACTCTATTGCTAATATACGTAGACACCTGCAAACTCTATTTCTAGCAAGGAAATGTAGCACTTACATTCCATTGAAGTGAATACGAGGTATACATGACACTTCGCAATGAATATTATATCTTATTACGAAACATAGAAATGAAATACGACATCTCGTTTAAGAAGCATTAGTACTCTATTGCTGTGATACGTAGACATCCGCAAACAATATTTCCTAGCAAGAAAGCGTCGTGTTTACATTCTTGTGAAAGTGTTATCGAGGTATACATGACACTTCGCAATGAATATTATAACTTATCTGGAAACATAGAAGTGAGATGCTATATCTCGATTTAATCAGCACTAGAACTCTATTGCTACGATGTGTAGACATCTGCAAACGTTATTTCCTAGCAAGGAAGTGTCGCACTTACATCCTTCTGAAGTGGGTACGAGGTATACATAACACTCCACAATGAATATTACATCTTATTACGAAACATAGAAATGAAATGCGACATCTCGTTTTAAGAAGTATTACTACTCTATTGCTGCGATACGCAGGCATCTGCAAACAATATTTCCTAGCAAGGAAGTGTCACATTTACATTCTTGTGAAGTGAAATCGACGTATACATGACACTTCGCAATAAATATTATATTTTATCTTGAAACATAGAAGTGAGATGCGATATCGCGTTCTAAGAAGCATTAGAACTCTGTTGCTACGATACGTAGACATCTGCAAAAGCTATTTCCTAGCATGGAAGTTTCGCATTTACATTCTTTTGAAGTGAAAGCGAGATGTACATGATACTTCGCAATGAATATTATATCTTACCATGAAACATAGGAATGAGTTGCGATATCGCGTTTTGAGAAGCATTAGAACTCTGTTTCTACGATACGTAGACATCTGCAAACGCTATTTCCTAGCATGGAAGTTTCGCATTTACATTCTTTTTAAGTGTCACGTCCTGAAGTCGCGAAAGCGCTCGTCACGTGGACACTTTTCGTAGCCGTTCCCGAAATCGATGCGAATTGCTCGGAGCTGGGTTCGTCTGCGGACGAGACTCGTTTTACCGGGTACAAAGACGTGTAACTTACCTTTCGATGCTCTTGATTCATTGACTTCTTTCTCGGTCCAGGTAGCGTAGGCGCCGAGGATCGGTGACCCGGATAACGGTGGCGTACGGCTGGAACGGCGGAATGGAGACTGGAATCAGGCGCCAGGTAGGCAAATTCCGGCTAACCGGTATTGAAGCTGGAATCGGGCGCTCGGAGGTTCGTACGGGACGTACGGCGGCGAAGGCTTCCTTGGTAGGATACGGAAGAGCTCTGCGACGGTCCGGATATTTGGGTGCACCACCCACGTATTCACGCGCAAGCCGACGGATGAATTCCTTCCTCCCCGCGCGTCGTGTACGCTTTACCCGAGAATCGAAGCTCATCGAAAGTCCTTGCACATCTGTAAAGCACGGCACGGCAAAGGGCTGGTTCGCTCTAGCTTACCGGATCCGCCTAGGGGCAATATACCCTGACACAACAGAAATAAAGTAAGAGCGGCTAAGCGTTGGTTCGCTCTAACCGTCCAACCATAAAACCGTTGAGGATGATTTAATAGAAATAGTAACTAATCGCGAGCGTACCCGTGGAATGGAATGTAAAAGGAATTTGTAATTGAAACAGAATAAACACTTTGACTTGTTATAAACTAAGACATATTCTTACTTGAATACCCTAATACACTAAATCTAAGTTACTACGTAATGTATAATAAGAGAAATGGAAGTTGAATAAAATAAAGACTCCACTATGGGAGATGCGAATGAGTTCGGTGCACTGAGCTGCGAGCTCGTATGCCTGAGAGCCAATTGCTCTGTTCGGATCGAAGAATGATACTGATGTCGGATCGGCGCGTCCGCGACCTCCTCGGGTCGCGCGGCGCGCGAGTCGCTGGGCCCCAGTGTGAGGACGGCGCGTGGGCGGAGAGCGGGGAGAATGCACGTGGTGTGGTCGCCCGCGTTACGCGGTGAGCCACGCGCGTGGGCCGCAAGCTCGAGCGTGAGCGCGTCTTAATCTATATCGCATTTATAAATACATATTTACAGATCATTGCTTATTTCGATGTGACTGTGGTTTATGTACGTACATGAATGTGTAGTGTGCTTATCCTAATATAGTCGGTACGAGAATAGCGTGTACGGATACGTGATTGCAGGAGAATCCAGTTCGTAGGCGTCGTAGCTCTCCTCATCCTCGTAGCGTGGAGTGGAATCCTCCCTCGCGTATGTGTGGCGTCGCCTCCCCGTTCCGTGGCGGCGAGTATGCGGGTTGCCAGCGTGTAGGGGATCCGGATGCTGGAGGAGATGCGGATGCTGATCTGTGGCCGTCGAGGGTGGCGGGCGGCGTCTGAGGGCGGCAGGCGGTACGCCTGACGTCACAAAAGGCGACACTTCCTTGCTAGGCGTTTGCAGATATCTAGGTTTCGAAGCAATAGAGTTCTAATGCTTCTTAAAACGGGGTATCGCATCTCATTTCTATGTCTCATGATAGGATATAATATTCATTGTGGAGTGTTATGTATACCTCCTATTCGCTTCAAAAGAATGTAAATGCGACACTTCCTTTTAGGAAATTACGTTTCCATATGTCTACTTATCGAAGCAATAGAGTTCTAATGATTCTTAAAACGGGATATCGCATCTCACCTCTATGTCTCATGATAAGATATAATATCCATTGCGCAGTGTTATTGTATACCTCGTAGTCACTTCAAATGAATGTAAATGCGACACTTCCTTGCTAGGAAATAGCGTTTGCAGATGTCTACGTATCGTAGTAATAGAGTTCCAAAGCTTCTTAAAACGCGATATCGCATCTCATTCCTATGCTTCATGATAAGGTATAATATTCATTGCGAAGTGTCATGTATACTTCCTATTCACTTCAAAAGAATGTAAATGCGACACTTCCATGCTAGGAAATAGCGTTTGCAGATGTCTACGTATCGTAACAATAGAGTTCTAATGCTTCTTAAAACGCGATATCGCATCTCATTTCTATGTTTCATGATAAGATATAATATTAATTGGGAAGTGTCATGTATACTTCGTACTCACTTCAAAAGAATGTAAATGCGACACTTCTCTGCTAGGAACTAGCGTTTGCAGATGTCTACGTATCGAAGCAATAGAGTTCTAGTGCTTCTTAAAACGGGATATCGCATCTTATTTCTATGTTTCACGATAAGATATAATAATCATTGTGGAGTGTTATGTGTACCTCGTTTTCACTTCTAAAGAATGTAAATACGACACTTCCTTGCTATTAAATAGCGTTTGCTGATGTCTACGTATCGAAGCAGTAGAGTTCTAATTCTTCTTAAAAAGTGATATCGCATCACATTTCTATGATTCATGATAAGATATAATATTCATTGCGAAGTGTCACTTATACCTTGCATATACTTCAAATGAATGTAAATGCGACACTTCCTTGCTTGGAAATGGCGTTTGCAGTTCTCAACGTATCGAAGCAATAGAGTTCTAATGCTTCTTAAAACGGGATATCGCATCACATTTCTATCGTTCATGACAAGATATAATATACGTTGCGAAGTGTCACTTGTACCTCGCATACACCGCAAATGAATGTAAATGCGACACTTCCTTCCTAGGAAATAGCTTTTGCACAAGTCTACGTAACGAAGCGATTGTGTTCTAATGCATGTTAGAATGAGGTATCGCATCTCATTTCTATGTTTCATTATAAGATATAATATTCATTGTGGAGCGTTCTGAATACCACGTATTCACTTCAACAGAATGTAAATGCCACACTTCCCTGCTAGGAAATAGCGTTCGCAGATGTCTAAGTATCGAAGCAATGGGTTTCTAATCTTTCTTAATACGCGATATCGCATCTCATTTCTATGTTTCATGATAAGATATACTATTCATTGCGAAATGCCACTTATACCTCGCATACACTTCAAATGAATGTAAATGCGACACTTACTTGCTAGGAAATAGCGTTTGCATATGTCTACGTATCGTTGCAATAGAGTTCTAATGCTTCTTAAAACGCGAAATCGCATCACATTTCTATGTTTCATGATAAGATATACTATTCATTGCGAAATGCCACTTATACCTCGCATACACTTCAAATGAATGTAAATGCGACACTTACTTGCTAGGAAATAGCGTTTGCATATGTCTACGTATCGTAGCAATAGAGTTCTAATGCTTTTTAAAACGCGATACCGCATCTCATTTCTATGTTCCATGATAAGATATACTATTCATTGCGAAATGCCACTTATACCTCGCATACACTTCAAATTAATGTAAATGCAGCACTTCCTTCCTAGGAAATAGCGTTTGCAGATGTCTACGTATCGAAGCAATAGAGTTCTAGTGCTTCTTAAAACGGGATATCGCATCTTATTTCTATGTTTCATGATAAGATATAATAATCATTGTGGACTGTTGTGTGTACCTCGTTTTCACTTCAAAAGAATGTAAATACGACACTTCCTTGCTATTAAATAGCGTTTGCTGATGTTGACCTATCGAAGTAATAGAGTTCTAATGCTTCTTAAAACGGGATATCGCATCTCATTTCTATGTTTCATGATAAGATAAAATACTCCTTGCGAAGTGTCACTTATACCTCGTATAAACTTCAAAAGAATGAAAATGCGACACTTCCTTGCTAGGAAGTAGCGTTTGCAGATGTCTACGTATCGTAGCAATAGATTTCTAATGCTTCTTAAAACGCGATATCGCTCCTCATTTCTATGTTTCATGATGAGATATAATATTCATTGTGGAGTGCTATGTATACCCGTATTCACATCAAAAGAATGTTAATGTGATACTTCCTTCCTAGGAAAAAGCGTTGGCAGAAGTCTACGTGTCGAAGCAATGGAGTTCTAGTGCTGCTAAATCGCCATACCGCATCCCATTTCTATGTTTCACGATAATATATAATATTCATTGCTAAGTGTCGTGCTTACCTCGTATTCATTTTAAAAGAATGTAAATGCGACACTTCCTTCCTAGGAAATAGCGTTTGCAGATGTCTACTTATCGTAGCAAAGGAGTTCTCATGCTTCTCGAAATGCGATATCTTATGAAATTTCTATGTTTCTTGATAAGATGTAATATTCATTGTGCAGTGTTATGTATACCCCTTATTGACGTCAAAAGAAAGTAAATGCGACACTTCCATGTTAGGATATGACGTTTGCAGATGTCTACGTATCGTAGAAATAGGGTTCTAATGCTTCTCCAAACGCGATATCGCATCTCATTTCTATTTTTCCTGGTAAGATATGAAATCCATTGCGATGTGTCATGTATACCTCGAACTCACTTCTAAAGAATGTAAACGCGACACTTTCTTGCTAGAAAATAGCGTCTCCAGATATCTACGTATCGTAGCAATAGAGTTCTTATGCTTCTTAAAACGCGATATCACATCTCATTTCTATGTTTCATGATAAGAAATGATATTAGTTGCGAAGTGTCTTATATACCTCGTATTCACTTCAAAGAATGTAAATGCGACACTTCCTTACTATTAAGTAGCGTTTGCAGATGTCTACGTATCGTAGCAATAGAGTTTTAATGCGTTTTAAATCTCGATATCGCATCGCATTCCTATGTTTTATGATAAGATATAATAGTCATTGTATAGTGTTATGTATACCTCTTATTCACTTCAGGGAAATGTAAATGCGACACTGCCTTGCTAGGAAATAGCGTTTGCAGATGTTTCCGTATCGAAGCAATAGAGTTCTAATGCTTCTTAAATCGCGATATCGCATTTCATTTCTCTGTTTCGTGATAAGGAAGAATATTCACTGTGCAGTGTTATGGTATACCTCGTATTGACTTCAAAAGAATGTAAATGCGACACTTCGTTTGTAGGAAATAGCGTTTCCAGATGTCTGCGTTTCGTAGCAATAGGGTTATAACGCTTCTTAAAACGAGATATCGCATCTCAGTTCTAAGTTTCATGTTAAGATATAATATTCACGGCGAAGTGTCATGTATACCTCTTACTCACTTCAAAAGAATGTAAATGCGACATTTCCTTGCTAGGAAATAGCCTTTGCAGATGTCTCCGTATCCGTGCAATAGGTTAATAATGCTTCCTTGTTTGGGGTATCGCATTTCATTTCTATGTTTCGTGATAAGGTATAATATTCATTGTCGAGTGTTATGTATGCCTCGTATTCACTTCAAAGGAATGTAAATGCGACACTTCCTTCCTATTAAATAGCGTTTGCAGATGTCTACGTATCGAAGCAATAGAATTCTAATGCTTCTTAAATCGTCATATCGCATCATATTTCTATGTTTCATGATAAGATATAATATTCATTTCTAAGTGTCATGTATACCTCGTATTCCTTTCAAAAGGATGTAAATGCGACACTTCCTTGTTAGGAAGTAGCGTTTGCAGACGTTACGTATCGAAGCAATAGAGTTCTTGTGCTTCTTAAATCGCCATATCGCATCTCAATTCTATGTTTTATAATAAGATATAATATTCATTGTGCAGTGTTATGTATATCTCGTCTGTACTTCAAGTGAATGTAAATGCGGCACTTCCTTGCTAGGAAATAGCGTTTGCAGATGCCTACGTATCGAAGCAATAGAATTCTAGTGCTTCTTAAATCGTCATATCGCATCTCATTTCTATGTTTCATGATGAGATATAATATTCATTGTGAAGTGTCATGTATACCTCGTATTCATTTTAAAAGAGTGTAAGTGCGACACTTGCTTGCTAGGAAATAGCGTTTACAGATATCTACGTATCGTAGCAATAGATTCTAATGCTTCTCAAAACGGGATGTCGCATCCCATTTCTATGCTTCATGTTAAGATATATTATTCATTGCGAAGTGTCATGCTTACCTCGTATTCATTTCAAAAGAATGTAAATGCGACGCTTCCCTGCTAGGAAGTAGTGTTTGCAGATGTCTACGTATCGAAGCAATAGGGATCTAATGCTTCTTAAATCGCCATATCGCTTCACATTTCTATGTTTCATGATAAGATATAATATTCATTGTGCAGTGTTATGTATATCTCGTCTATACTTCAAATGAATGTAAATGCGATACTTTCTTTCTAGGAAATAGCATTTGCAGATGTCTACGTATCGTGGCATTAGAGTTCTAATGCTTCTCAAACCGCGATATCGCTTCCCATTTCTATATTTCATGATAATATATAATATTCATTGCGAAGTGTCATGTATACTTCGCATGCACGTCAACTGAATGTAAATGCGACACTTCCTTGCTAGGAAATAGCGTTTTCTGGTGTCTACCATTCGAAGCATTAGGGTTCTAGTGCTTCTTAAACCGCCATATCGCATCTCATTTCTATGTTTCATGATAAGATATAATATTCATTGTGGGGTGCATGTATACCTCGTATTCACTTCAAAAGTATGTAAATGCAACACTTCCTTCCTAGGAAATAGCGTTTGCAGATGTCTACGCATCGTAACAATAGAGCTCTAATGCTTCCTAAAATGCGATATCGCATCTCATTTCAATGCTTCATAACAAGGTATAATATTCATTGCGAAGTGCCATGTATACCTCGTCTACACTTCAAAAGAATGTAAATGCCACACATGCTGGCTAAGAAATAGCGTTTCCGGATGTCTACCTATCGAAGCAATAAAGTTCTAATGCTTCTTAGAACGCGATATCGCATGTCATTTCTATTTTTCATGATAAGATATAATATTCATTGCGAAGTGTCATGTATTCTCGTCTACACGTCAAAAGAATGTAAATGCAACACTTCCTTGCTAGGGAATAGCGTTTCCAGATGTCTACGTATCGAAGCAATAGAGTTCTAATGGGGAGGGGTATAGGTCCTTCTCACACCCGAGAACCATCCTGTTTGTCTCCATGGACTATGGCAGCGGTGTTATCGTTGCAGAGCTCTGGATCCTATCCTTCGGGCTTCAGTGTCTCTTCTTGCTCACTTCCCGACTCCTCCACCGTCGAGCCTGTCACGCTACCTCGGCGCACAGCCTTTCCGCGAACCTGTGGTCTTATTATCCGCCTAAGAGGCGTCTTATGGGTCGCTTCTTCCATCAGCTCGCCAGTCTAATCCGTAGAACGGAGAGAGAGAAACGAACGGGAGGGGGGGGGGGGAAGGTTCTACCATCGTGTATTTCACGCTCCTCGCAAATACAGCTATCGCGATGGTCCGTGTCGCGCTTCTCGCATGGGTGGTGATCTGCGAGCTAGTCTAATCGAAGCAGGGGGGGGGGGGGGGTGAGCGAGCCTTTTGACTTCACCACGTCACAGTACATACAAATTTGCGATTAAGTAGCTATGTGTTCAAATTCAATTCCGAATAATGCACTAAAAAGCATCCCAGATAACAAACGGCAAGATGGTAGCGACACCATGCCGGCACTATATTGCCACTTCCGAGGAGTGTCAACTGATTCGTAGTCATCTGTGACCGGATTCGTTGACTAAAATGCCAGAACGTGTTACCAGCACGTTCTAGACAAGCGAATCGCGCAGAACCAGCACCATGGTGACACGCGTATCATCGCTCCATTCATGAATCTCCTCAGCAATGACGCAGGATCACATTTGGCAATGGGGAACCTGTGCTTTCATACAAATTAGAACCGTTAGATGTCAGTAGATGTTCAGCATATGAGTATTGATAGACATTTTGATGGTTGTTTTCCTATATTTATAGTTATTGAGCGAGTCGTATATATTTCTTTCAATCCATCATAGACTAAATATATTATTTATAAAAAAAATATTACTTATAAAATAAAAATTCATGCTGTTGCGTCCCTAACTTCGCCTTGTGTAATTTTTGAAATAACATGCTGTCATCGTATTTAATGTAACCCTCAGTTGCATGAATTTGTAACAATAAATTGAAGAAAATATATATAAAACAAGTGTATATATTTTTATGACAAAGTAATTATCGACTTTATGGAAAAAATCGCCCTATCGAGCTAGTTTATAGAAAATAATAAAATCGAGTCCTTATATCTTTGTTTTGTGCCGGTGTATCTATATTGGAATCAAAATAAATAAATTGCACAGTTTAGTCATTTTTCATATTTGCTTATAATTTTTATGGAAACAGCTTCCCCATTAGTAATTGTCAGCCTACGCCACAACCACGCGTGTAGCTATGGTGAGCTGATAGTGTCATTGTCACGGCCGTGTAGCCCGTGTGCTATATCTCGGTGCTTTAATAGTGCCGTGATACGAATGCCGCCCCAGTACTAACAGTATGCCATTTCGAAAGCTGAGTAGGAGCACTTTGTTAGCACAGTTCTGTCACGGAATTCGTTCCATCCGTTGTCATTGGCGTGCCAATCGCTGGCTGTTTGGGATATTGTAGTGCATGAGGCAGACTTGTTCCTTATCATCGTCAAGGAGATGGATTTTCACTCCCCCCTTTTTGAATTTTTTACATTATTGTTTGGAATTTTTGCCGTTTCTGTATCTCTATGACCGCATTGTGGATTCAACTTATGTACGATCTTTTTGGTCTTCATCTTTTGTTACATGTAATATTATATATGTGATGCACGTTTGTTATGTAATGCTCCGATTTGTAAGCCTCAGATACTTTTATTCTTTGGTAAAGCAACTTATTCGATTAATATATATTTATTAGACATAGATATAAACAATTAGAAAAATGTTATTAAAACGCTATTAAATATGTTGTTGCAATTATATATTTAAGGTCTGAAGATGTAGATGCAATTAATGTCCGATACTTTACGTGATCGAATCGACGTATCGAGCGAGGCTATGAAATATAAAAATCCTCTACTATTCTTCGACCCCTTTACATGTTACATGAATGATAAGTTCTGCAAGACAAGAAGCCTGAATTAGTGAGATATCTAGGAACATAAGTAATTTGTAAGTAACACATCTTTTCTCTTTGAAATATTTGCCTTTGCATAGAATAGAACGTATAGATATAATTGCCTGTTTTGTACCCATTTCGGTCCAATTCTATTATAGCCTTTGAGCAGAAGTAATATTGATTATACTTGATTTTTGCAGTAGTTCTTTAATTAACAGATTTTATTAACCTAGAATCATCATTTGACGGATGTATCAATCTACTTTGTAGCTCCATCAGTTTCTTTTTCTGCTCGCAACTTTCCATTTTCAGTTCCGTATACTTATCCATTATCACCATCATATATGTTGCGTAAAATTACAATAACTTTTTGTCCTCAAATTTTGCGGATATTTCAATTAAATTTCCTTTGATTAAATAAACGGAAATTAAAAAACAGTGGCACGTACCATTTCTTGGAAACGTTGTATCGTAATTTGCATCTGACTGTTTTGAAAGGCACGCACTTTACTTAACGTTTGCAATGATTCGGTTAGCGAAGTAAAGTAATATTCTACTTTCGAAATTGTTGGCTCTTGTAATTCTAAGGCAAATATATTCATCTGTCGACATCGTGAACATTGTTTTTTGGCAAAATTCCAGAAAAACAAATATACTATAAGAAAAATAATAAACATCATAATATTAAATTTAACTCTGTTCATCGTTGCCTTGTTGGACAGATCCATAACAATATACAGGGTGGGGCAGTAATAATTAGCACCTCGGATATCCACGAAACTATAAGTTTCATAGAAGTTTTTGCTAATATAAAATTGCATTGTACAAAGGGGCCATCCGTTGATGAAAATAGTTTTTTTGTAAGTGGAGTTATGTTGGACATATGAAGGTTACCTTCATTTTTTAAAATGAATTGGTATGTCCATTCTTCCGTAATACGATAGAGCATTTTAAAGCAAGTTTAACGATCTGTAACATGAAGGCATTGAAGGTTACAAAAGGTAAAGAAAGGCGATAATACTCAGGGTTTTGATAGTAAATGAAACATACGTATTGTAAACAGTGGTGGAAGGCGTAATACTTACCGTTTACTTCACTGTGAATAAACACTTTTCGAAGGGCATTTCAATAGTTTGCAGCATAAGTTAAACATGATAAGATTAGTATTGAAAAATCGGTTCGAATACGTTTGGTTAGGCTGTTCTTTGTGTCGTTCATTTTATAAGTACTGAGCTGCGGATTCCTGAGGAGAGCTCACAAAATTGTTGAACTATGGAAGATAATCATTGTGAATTTGAATCAAAAGGTAATTAAATTCCATTAGATTGTAAACAGATCTCAATGTTTCATTTTGGATAGTAAGATTAAATACTCTTTACAAAACTACAAGAATGGATACATACCTTTCTGTTATTATTATTTCATAAAGAATTATAATTGCAATTATATAGTTCATTACGATAAAAAATATTTCTCAGAAAATTCTAAATATTAAATAAAAGAATCAAGTAAAACATTTTTAATAATTACGAATATGAAAAATACTTGAACAGTCGCCGATGATAACTTTAAGACTAACCTAGACAATCCCTAGGTCTTTTATATGTTATGTTTTTCTGGAGTAGGGGTAGGACCTTAACCCTGCTCTTTGGAATTAGGGTATGATAATATAAACGGGATGCGTCAAGCGGGTGACTCTTGTTTGTTTCCTCTAGCGAGATTATGGGCGTGTTGGTATAGGCTATTTGAGAATGCGTTTGTCATTACACTCCCATGGCCCACCTGCAGGGCCGCTGGACTTTTGACTTCTCTTTAGGGCGTTAAGAATGGTTGAGGACCTTCTCACATCCCAGAGCATTATAAAGCACAAAAGCAGATAAGCATAATGCGATAGAGCTTTACAACCTTCTAACCTACTTTGAACTGTTTATATGAAATGCAATATTGAGGTGCATGAAGCATGACAAATTAAATGCTTCGGCACCTGGACATCTAGAAACGCTATCCCCGGGCAAGAAAGTGTAGGGTTTACACTCAATTCATATGCAGAAGCAGATAAACATAACGCGATGCTATGAATATTACATCTTATCATGAAATATAGAAGTAAGATGCGCAGCCGCGTTTTACGAAGCATTAGAACTCTATTGCTTCTAAACCTTCGGATATAGAAACGATATTCCGTAGCAAGGAAGTGATCCATTTACATTCATTTGAAGTGTAGAGGAGATATACATAACGCGTTGCATTGAAATTACATCTTATCATGTGACTTAGAATTGATATGCGATAACGCGTTTTATAAATAATTAGAAATGTATTGCTTCGATGCGTAGACATCTAGAAACGCAATTTCCTAACCAAGAAGTGTGGCATTTGCATTCTTTTGAAGTGTAGACAAGGTATACATAACACTTCGCAATGAATATTATATCTCACCATGAAACATACATATCGCGTTTTGAGAAGCATTAGAACTCCATTGCTTCGATACGTAGACATCAGCGAACGCTATTTCCTAGCAAGGAAGCGTGGCGTTTACAATATTTAGATGTGTAGTCGAGGTATACATAACACTTCCCAATGAATATTATAGCATATCTTGAAACCCAGAAATGAGATGCGATATCGCGTTTTAAGAAGCAGTGGAACCCTATTGCTTGGGTACGTAGACATCAGAGAACACTATTTCCTAGCAAGGATGTGTGGCCTTCACATTTTTTTGAAGTGTATACGAGGTCCACATAGCTCTTCGCAAAGAATATTGCATCTTATCATGATACGTAGAAATGAGATGCGATATCACATTTAAGCAGCATTAGAACTCTATTGCTTGGATACGCTGACATCTGGAAACGTTATTTCCTAAGAAGGAAGTGTGGTATTCGCAATCTTTGGTATTGTAGACGAGGTATACATAACACTTCGCAATGAATATTATATCTTATCCTGACACATAGGAATGGGATGCGATATCGCGTATTAAGAAGCATTAGACCTCCATTGCATCGATAGGCAGTCATCTGGAAACGCACATCCTAGCAAGGTGGTGTGACATTTACAATTATTTGAAGAGTAGACGAGGTATACATAATACTTCTCAGTGAATATTACATCATATCATGGAACATAGAAATGAGATGCGATATCGCGATTAGAGAATCAATAGAAATCCATTGCTTCGATACGTACACAGTCGGATACGTATTTCCTGGCAAGGAAGTGTGGCATTTACATTCTTTTGAGGTGTAGACGAGGTATACATAACACTTCGCATTGAATATTACATCTTATCATGAAACATATAATTTAGATGCGATATCGCGTTTCAAGAAGCATTAGAACTCTATTGCTTCGATACGTAGACACCTGGAAACGCACTTCCTACCAAGGAAGTGTGACATTTACATTCCTTAGAAGTGTAGACGAGGTTTACATAACACTGCGCAATGAATGTTATATCTTATCATAAAACATGGAAATGAGATGCGATATCGCGTTTTAAGAAGCATTAGAACTCTATTGCATCGATACGTAGACATCTGAAAACGCACTTCCTAGCAAGGAAGTGTGGCATTCAAATTCTTTTGAAGTGTAGACGAGGTATACATAGCACTTCGCGATGAATATTATATCACATCATGACACAATAAAATGAGATGCGATATCGCGTTTGAAGAAGCATTAGAACTATATTGCTTCGACACGTAGACACCTGGAAACGCATTTCCTAGGAAGGAAGTGTGGCATTTAGTTTCTTTTGAATTGTAGACGAGGTATAAATAACACTTCGTAATGAATCTTGCATCATATCATGAAACATAGTATTGAGATGCGATATCGCGTTTTAAGGAGCATTGCAACTCCATTGCTTCGATACGTAGACATGTGGAAACGCTATTTCCTAGCAAGGAAGTGTGGCATTTACATTCCTTTGATGTGTAGAGGAGGTATACATAACACTTCGCAATGAATATTATATAATGTCATGAAACATAGAACTGCGACGCGATATCGCGTGTCAAGGAGCATTGGAACTATATTGCTTCGATACGTACACATCTGGAAATGCATTTCCTAGCAAGGAAGTGTGGAGTTTACGTTCTCCTGGCGTGTAGACAAGGTACACTTAACACATCGCAATGAATATTATGTCTTATCATGAAACATAGAAATGGGATGCTATATCTCGTTTTAAAAAGTATTAGAACTCTATTGCTACGATATGTAGACATCTGCAAACGCTATTTCCTAGCATGGAAGTTTCGCACTTACATTATTTTGAAGTGAATTCGAGATATACATGACACATCGGAATGAATATTATATATTATCATGAAACAGGAATGAGTTGCGATAACGCGTTTTGAGAAGCATTAGAACACCATTGCTTCGATACGCAAACATCTGCAAGCGCTACTTCCGAGCAAGGAAAGTGCCGCTTTTTCATTCTTCTGAAGTGAATACGAGATATACATGACACTTCGCAATGAATATTATATTTTATCATGAGACATAGAAGTGAGATGCAATATCACGTTTTAAGAGGCATTAGAACTCTATTGCTACAATACGTAGACATCTGCAAGCTCTATTTAATCGCAAGGAAGTTTCGCATTTACATTCTCTTGAAGCGAATACGAGGTATACATGACACTTCGCAATGAATATTTTATCTCATCATGAAACAGAGAAAAGTGTTGCGTCATCTAGTTTTTTGAAGCATTAGAACTCTATTGCTTCGATACGTAGAAATCTGCAAACGTTATTTCCTAGCAAGGAAATGTCGCATTTACATTCTTTTGAAGTGAATACGAGGTATTCATAACATTACACAATGAATATTATATCTTATCATGAAGCATAGAAATGAGATGCGATATCGCAATTTAAAAAGCATTACAACTCCTTTGCTACGATACGTAGACATCTGCAAACGCTATTTAATAGCAAGGAAGTGTCGCATTTACATTCTTTTGAACAGAATACGAGGTATACATGACACTTCGCAATGGATATTATTTCTTATCATGAAACATTGAAATGAGATGCGATATCGCAATTTAAGAAGCATTAGAACCCTATTGCTTCGATACGTAGATATCTGGAAATGCTATTTCCTATCAAGGAAGTGTCGCATTTACATTCTCTTGAAGTGAATACGAGGTATACATGACACTCCACAATGAATATTATATCTTATCATGAAGCATAGAAATGAGATGCGATATCGCGATTTAAAAAGCATTACAACTCCATTGCTACGATACGTAGACATTTGCAAGCGCTATTTAATCGCAAGGAAGTGTCGCATTTACATTCTTTTGAAGTGAATACGAGGTACACATGACATTTCGCAATGAATATTATATCTTTTCATGAAACATAGAAATGAGATGCGATATCGCGTTTTAAGAATCATAAGAACTCTATTGCTACGATACGTAGACATCTGCAAACGCTATTTCCTTGCAAGGAAGTGTCGCATTTACATTCATTTGAAGTGTAGACGAGGAATACATAACACTTCGCAAATCATATTACATCTTACCATGAAACATAGAAATGAGATGCGATATCGCGTTTTAAGAAGCATTAGAAATCCATTGCTACGATACCTAGACATCTGCAGACGCTATTTCCTAGCAAGGAAGTGACAAATTTACTTTCATTTGAAGTGTAGACGAGGAATACAAAACACTTCGCAAATCATATTATATCTCACCATGAAACATAGAAATGAGATGCGATATCGCGTATTAAGAAGCATTAGAAATCTAATGCTACGATACGTAGACATCTGCAGACGCTATTTCCTAGCAAGGAAGTGTCGCATTTACATTCATTTGAATCGTATACGAGGAATCCATAACACTTCGCAATGAATATTGTATCTTATCATGAAACATAGATATGAGATGCAATATCTCGCTTTAAGAAGCATTTGAACTCTATTGCTACGATACCTAGACATCTGCAAACGCTATTTCCTAGCAAGGAAGTGTCGCATTTACATTCATTTGAAGTGTAGACGAGGAATACATGACACTTCGCAAATCATATTATATCTTACCATGAAACATAGAAATGAGATGCGATATCGCGTTTTAAGAAGCATTAGAAATCTATTGTTACGATACGTAGACATCTGCAAACGCTATTTCCTAGCGAGGAAGTGTCGCATTCACATTCCTTTGAAGTGTAGACGAGGAATACATAACACTTCGCAAATCATATTATATCTTACCATGAAACATAGGAATGAGATGCGATATCGCGTCTTAAGAAGCATTAGAAATCTATTGCTACGATACGTAGACATCTGCAAACGCTATTTCCTTGCTAGGAAGTGTCGCATTTACATTCATTTGAAGTGTAGACGAGGAATACATGACACTTCGCAAATCATGTTGTATCTTACCATGAAACATAGAAATGAGAGGCGATATCGCGGTTTAAGAAACATTAGAATTCTATCGCTACGATACCTAGACATCTGCAGACGCTATTTCCTAGCAAGGAAGTGTCGCATTTACATTCATTTGAATCGTATACGAGGAATCCATAACACTTCGCAATGAATATTGCATCTTATCATGAAACATAGATATGAGATGCAATATCTCGCTTTAAGAAGCATTTGAACTCTATTGCTACGATACCTAGACATCTGCAAACGCTATTTCCTAGCGAGGAAGTGTCGCATTCACATTCCTTTGAAGTGTAGGCGAGGAATACATAACACTTCGCAAATCATATTGTATCTTACCATGAAACATAGAAATGAGATGCGATATCGCGTTTTAAGAAGCATTAGAAATCTATTGCTACGATACGTAGACATCTGCAAACGCTATCTCCTAGCGAGGAAGTGTCGCATTCACATTCCATTGAAGAGTAGACGAGGAATACATAACACTACGCAAATCATATTATATCTTACCATGAAACATAGAAAGGAGACGCGATATCGCGTTTTAAGAATCATAAGAACTCTATTGCTACGATACGTAGACATCTGCAAACGCTATTTCCTTGCAAGGAAATGTCGCATTTACATTCATTTGAAGTGTAGACGAGGAATACATGACACTTCGCAAATCATGTTGTATCTTACCATGAAACATAGAAATGAGAGACCATATCGCGTTTTAAGAAGCATTATAAATCTATTGCTACGATACGTAGACGTCTGTAAACGCTATTTCTTTGCAAGGAAGTGCCGCATTTACATTCATTTGAAGTGTAGACGAGGGAAACATAACATTTCGCAAATCATATTATATCTTACAATGAAACATTGAAATGAGATGCGATATCGCGTTTTTAGAAGCATTAGAATTCTATTGCTACGATAGGTAGACATCTGCAAACGCTATTTCCTTGCAAGGAAGTGTCGCATTTACATTCACTTGAAGTGTAGACGAGGAATACATAACACTTCGCAAATCATATTATATCTTACCATGAAACATAGAAATGAGATGCGATATCGCGGTTTAAGAAGCATTAGAATTCTATCGCTACGATACCTAGACATCTGCAGACGCCATTTCCTAGCAAGGAAGTGTCGCATTTACATTCATTTGAATCGTATACGATGAATCCATAACACTTCGCTATGAATATTGTATCTTATCATGAAACATAGATATGAGATGCAATATCTCGCTTTAAGAAGCATTTGAACTCTATTGCTACGATACCTAGACATCTGCAAACGCTATTTCCTAGCAAGGAAGTGTCGCATTTACATTCATTTGAAGTGTAGACGAGGAATACATGACACTTCGCAAATCATATTATATCTTACCATGAAACATAGAAATGAGATGCGATATCGCGTTTTAAGAAGCATTAGAAATCTATTGTTACGATACGTAGACATCTGCAAACGCTATTTCCTAGCGAGGAAGTGTCGCATTCACATTCCTTTGAAGTGTAGACGAGGAATACATAACACTTCGCAAATCATATTATATCTTACCATGAAACATAGAAATGAGATGCGATATCGCGTCTTAAGAAGCATTAGAAATCTATTGCTACGATACGTAGACATCTGCAAACGCTATTTCCTTGCTAGGAAGTGTCGCATTTACATTCATTTGAAGTGTAGACGAGGAATACGTGACAATTCGCGAATCATATTATATCTTACCATGAAACATAGAAATGAGACGCGATATCGCGTTTTAAGAATCATAAGAACTCTATTGCTACGATACGTAGACATCTGCAAACGCTATTTCCTTGCAAGGAAATGTCGCATTTACATTCATTTGAAGTGTAGACGAGGAATACATGACACTTCGCAAATCATATTATATCTTACCATGAAACATAGAAATGAGATGCGATATCGCGTTTTAAGAAGCATTAGAAATCTATTGCTACGATACGTAGACATCTGCAAACGCTATTTCTTTGCAAGGAAGAGTCGCATTTACATTCATTTGAAGTGTAGACGAGGAATTACGTGACACTTCGCGAATCATATTATATCTTAACATAAAACATAGAAATGAGATGCGATATCGCGTTTTAAGAATCATAAGAACTCTATTGCTATGATACGTAGACATCTGCAAACGTTATTTCCTAGCGAGGAAGTGTCGCATTCACATTCATTTGAAGTGTAGACGAGGAATACATAACACTTCGCAAATCATATTATATCTTACCATGAAACATAGAACAGAGATGCGATTTCGGGTTTTAAGAATCAAAAGAACACTACTGCTACGATACGTAGACAACTGCAAACGCTATTTCCTTGCAAGGAAGTGTCGCATTTACATTCATTTGTATCGTATACGAGGAATGCATAACACTTCGCAATGAATATTATATCTTATCATGAAACATAGATATGAGATGCAATATCTCGTTTTAAGAAGCATTTGAACTCTATTGCTACGATACCTAGACATCTGCAGACGCTATTTCCTAGCAAGGAAGTGTCGCATTTACATTCATTTGAATCGTAGACGAGGAATGCATAACACTTCGCAATGAATATTATATCGTTTCATGAAACATAAATATGAGATGCGATATCGCGTTTTAAGAATCATATGAACTCTATTGCTACGATACGTAGACATCTGCAATCGCTATTTCCTTGCAAGGATGTGTCGCATTTACATTCATTTGAAGTGTACACGAGGAATACATGACACTTCGCAAATCATATTATATCTTACCATGAAACATAGAAATGAGATGCGATATCGCGTTTTAAGAAGCATTAGAAATCTATTGCTACGATACATAGACATCTGCAAACGCTATTTCCTAGCGAGGAAATGTCGCATTCACATTCCTTTCAAGTGTAGACGAGGAATACATAACACTTCGCAAATCATATTATATCTTACCATGAAACATAGAAATGAGATGCAATATCGCGTTTTAAGAATCATAAGAACTCTATTGCTACGATACGTAGACATCTGCAGACGCTATTTCCTCGCAAGGAAGTGTCGCATTTACATTCATTTGAAGTGCAGACGAGGAATACATGACACTTCGCAAATCAAATTATATCTTACCATGAAACATAGAAATGAGATGTGATATCTCGTTTTAAGAAGCATTAGAAATCTATTGCTACGATACGTAGACATCTGCAAACGCTATTTCTTTGCAAGGAAGTGTCGCATTTACATTCGTTTGAAGTGTAGACGAGGAATACATGACACTTCGCAAATCATGTTGTATCTTACCATGAAACATAGAAATGAGAGGCCATATCGCGTTTTAAGAAGCATTATAAATCTATTGCTTCGATACGTAGACATCTACAAACGCTATTTCCTTGCAAGGAAGTGTCGCATTTACATTCATTTGAAGTGTAGACGAGGAATACATGACACTTCGCAAATCATATTATATCTTACCATGAAACATAGATATGAGATGCAATATCTCGATTTAAGAAGCATTTGAACTCTATTGCTTCGATACGTAGACATCTACAAACGCTATTTCCTTGCAAGGAAGTGTCGCATTTACATTCATTTGAAGTGCAGACGAGGAATACATGACACTTCGCAAATCATATTATATCTTACCATGAAACATAGAAATGTGATGTGATATCACGTTTTAAGAAGCATTAGAAATCTATTGCTACGATACGTAGACATCTGCAAACGCTATTTCTTTGCAAGGAAGTGTCGCATTTACATTCATTTGAAGTGTACACGAGGAATACATGACACTTCGCAAGTCATATTATATCTTACCATGAAACATAGAAATGAGTTGCGATATCGCGTTTTAAGAAGCATTAGAAATCTATTGCTACGATACGTAGACATCTGCAAACGCTATTTCCTAGCGAGGAAATGTCGCATTCACATTCATTTGAAGTGTAGACGAGGAATACATAACACTTCGCAAATCATATTATATCTTACCATGAAACATAGAAATGAGATGCGATATCGCGTTTTAAGAAGCATTAGAAATCTATTGCTACGATACGTAGACATCTGCAAACGCTATTTCCTAGCGAGCAAGTGTCGCATTCACATTCCTTTGAAGTGTAGGCGAGGAATACATAACACTTCACAAATCATATTATACCTTACCATGAAACGTAGAAATGAGATGCGATATCGCGTTTTATGAATCATAAGAACTCTATTGCTACGATACGTAGACATCTGCAAGCGCTATTTCCTAGCGAGGAAGTGTCGCATTCACATTCCTTTCAAGTGTAGACGAGGAATACATAACACTTCGCAAATCATATTATATCTTACCATGGAACATAGAAATGAGATGCAATATCGCGTTTTAAGAATCATAGGAACTCTACTGCTACGATACGTAGACATCTGCAGACGCTATTTCCTCGCAAGGAAGTGTCGCATTTACATTCATTCGAAGTGTAGACGAGAAATACATGACACTTCGCAAATCGTATTATATCTTACCATGAAACATAGAAATGAGATGTGATATCTCGTTTTAAGAAGCATTAGAAATCTATTGCTACGATACGTAGACATCTGCAAACGCTATTTCTTTGCAAGGAAGTGTCGCATTTACATTCATTTGAAGTGTAGACTAGGAATACATGACACTTCGCAAATCATATTATATCTTACCATGAAACATAGATATGAGATGCAATATCTCGATTTAAGAAGCATTTGAACTCTATTGCTTCGATACGTAGACATCTACAAACGCTATTTCCTTGCAAGGAAGTGTCGCATTTACATTCATTTGAAGTGCAGACGAGGAATACATGACACTTCGCAAATCATATTATATCTTACCATGAAACATAGAAATGTGATGTGATATCACGTTTTAAGAAGCATTAGAAATCTATTGCTACGATACGTAGACATCTGCAAACGCTATTTCTTTGCAAGGAAGTGTCGCATTTACATTCATTTGAAGTGTACACGAGGAATACATGACACTTCGCAAGTCATATTATATCTTACCATGAAACATAGAAATGAGTTGCGATATCGCGTTTTAAGAAGCATTAGAAATCTATTGCTACGATACGTAGACATCTGCAAACGCTATTTCCTAGCGAGGAAATGTCGCATTCACATTCATTTGAAGTGTAGACGAGGAATACATAACACTTCGCAAATCATATTATATCTTACCATGAAACATAGAAATGAGATGCGATATCGCGTTTTAAGAAGCATTAGAAATCTATTGCTACGATACGTAGACATCTGCAAACGCTATTTCCTAGCGAGCAAGTGTCGCATTCACATTCCTTTGAAGTGTAGGCGAGGAATACATAACACTTCACAAATCATATTATACCTTACCATGAAACGTAGAAATGAGATGCGATATCGCGTTTTATGAATCATAAGAACTCTATTGCTACGATACGTAGACATCTGCAAGCGCTATTTCCTAGCGAGGAAGTGTCGCATTCACATTCCTTTCAAGTGTAGACGAGGAATACATAACACTTCGCAAATCATATTATATCTTACCATGGAACATAGAAATGAGATGCAATATCGCGTTTTAAGAATCATAGGAACTCTATTGCTACGATACGTAGACATCTGCAGACGCTATTTCCTCGCAAGGAAGTGTCGCATTTACATTCATTCGAAGTGTAGACGAGAAATACATGACACTTCGCAAATCGTATTATATCTTACCATGAAACATAGAAATGAGATGTGATATCTCGTTTTAAGAAGCATTAGAAATCTATTGCTACGATACGTAGACATCTGCAAACGCTATTTCTTTGCAAGGAAGTGTCGCATTTACATTCATTTGAAGTGTAGACTAGGAATACATGACACTTCGCAAATCATATTATATCTTACCATGAAACATAGATATGAGATGCAATATCTCGATTTAAGAAGCATTTGAACTCTATTGCTTCGATACGTAGACATCTACAAACGCTATTTCCTTGCAAGGAAGTGTCGCATTTACATTCATTTGAAGTGCAGACGAGGAATACATGACACTTCGCAAATCATATTATATCTTACCATGAAACATAGAAATGTGATGTGATATCACGTTTTAAGAAGCATTAGAAATCTATTGCTACGATACGTAGACATCTGAAAACGCTATTTCTTTGCAAGGAAGTGTCGCATTTACATTCATTTGAAGTGTACACGAGGAATACATGACACTTCGCAAGTCATATTATATCTTACCATGAAACATAGAAATGTGTTGCGATATCGCGTTTTAAGAAGCATTAGAAATCTATTGCTACGATACGTAGACATCTGCAAACGCTATTTCCTAGCGAGGAAATGTCGCATTTACATTCATTTGAAGTGTAGACGAGGAATACATGACACTTCGCAAATCATATTATATCTTACCATGAAACATAGAAATGAGATGCGATATCGCGTTTTAAGAAGCATTAGAAATCTATTGTTACGATACGTAGACATCTGCAAACGCTATTTCCTAGCGAGGAAGTGTCGCATTCACATTCCTTTGAAGTGTAGACGAGGAATACATAACACTTCGCAAATCATATTATATCTTACCATGAAACATAGAAATGAGATGCGATATCGCGTCTTAAGAAGCATTAGAAATCTATTGCTACGATACGTAGACATCTGCGAACGCTATTTCTTTGCAAGGGAGTGTCGCATTTACATTCATTTGAAGTGTAGACGAGGAATACATAACACTTCGCAAATCATATTATATCTTACCATGAAACATAGAAATGAGATGCGATATCGCGTTTTAAGAAGCATTAGAAATCTATTGCTACGATACGTAGACATCTGCAAACGCTATTTCCTAGCGAGCAAGTGTCGCATTCACATTCCTTTGAAGTGTAGGCGAGGAATACATAACACTTCACAAATCATATTATACCTTACCATGAAACGTAGAAATGAGATGCGATATCGCGTTTTATGAATCATAAGAACTCTATTGCTACGATACGTAGACATCTGCAAGCGCTATTTCCTAGCGAGGAAGTGTCGCATTCACATTCCTTTCAAGTGTAGACGAGGAATACATAACACTTCGCAAATCATATTATATCTTACCATGGAACATAGAAATGAGATGCAATATCGCGTTTTAAGAATCATAGGAACTCTATTGCTACGATACGTAGACATCTGCAGACGCTATTTCCTCGCAAGGAAGTGTCGCATTTACATTCATTTGAAGTGTAGACGAGGAATACATAACACTTCGCAAATCATATTATATCTTACCATGAAACATAGAAATGAGATGCGATATCGCGTTTTAAGAAGCATTAGAAATCTATTGCTACGATACGTAGACATCTGCAAACGCTATTTCCTGGCGGGCAAGTGTCGCATTCACATTCCTTTGAAGTGTAGACGAGGAATACATAACACTTCACAAATCATATTATACCTTACCATGAAACGTAGAAATGAGATGCGATATCGCGTTTTATGAATCATAAGAACTCTATTGCTACGATACGTAGACATCTGCAAACGCTATTTCCTAGCGAGGAAGTGTCGCATTCACATTCCTTTCAAGTGTAGACGAGGAATACATAACACTTCGCAAATCATATTATATCTTACCATGAAACATAGAAATGAGATGCAATATCGCGTTTTAAGAATCATAAGAACTCTATTGCTACGATACGTAGACATCTGCAGACGCTATTTCCTCGCAAGGAAGTGTCGCAATTACATTCATTTGAAGTGCAGACGAGGAATACATGACACTTCGCAATTCAAATTATATCTTACCATGAAAAATAGAAATGAAATGTGATATCTCGTTTTAAGAAGCATTAGAAATCTATTGCTACGATACGTAGACATCTGCAAACGCTATTTCTTTGCAAGGGAGTGTCGCATTTACATTCATTTGAAGTGTAGACGAGGAACACATGAAACTTCGCAAATCATATTATATCTTACCATGAAACATAGATATGAGATGCAATATCTCGATTTAAGAAGCATTTGAACTCTATTGCTTCGGTACGTAGACATCTACAAACGCTATTTCCTTGCAAGGATGTGTCGCATTTACATTCATTTGAAGTGCAGACGAGGAATACATGACACTTCGCAAATCATATTATATCTTACCATGAAACATAGAAATGTGATGTGATATCACGTTTTAAGAAGCATTAGAAATCTATTGCTACGATACGTAGACATCTGCAAACGCTATTTCCTAGAGAGGAAATGTCGCATTCACATTCATTTGAAGTGTAGACGAGGAATACATGACACTTCGCAAATCATATTATATCTTACCATGAAACATAGAAATGAGATGCGGTATCGCGTTTTAAGAAGCATTAGAAATCTATTGCTACGATACGTAGACATCTGCAAACGCTATTTCCTAGCGAGGAAATGTCGCATTCACATTCATTTGAAGTGTAGACGAGGAATACATAACACTTCGCAAATCATATTATATCTTACCATGAAACATAGAAATGAGATGCGATATCGCGTTTTAAGAAGCATTAGATATCTATTGCTACGATACGTAGACATCTGCAAACGCTATTTCCTAGCGAGGAAGTGTCGCATTCACATTCCTTTGAAGTGTAGGCGAGGAATACATAACACTTCGCAAATCATATTGTATCTTACCATGAAACATAGAAATGAGATGCGATATCGCGTTTTAAGAAGCATTAGAAATCTATTGCTACGATACGTAGACATCTGCAAACGCTATTTCTTTGCAAGGAAGTGTCGCATTTACATTCATTTGAAGTGTAGACTAGGAATACATGACACTTCGCAAATCATATTATATCTTACCATGAAACATAGATATGAGATGCAATATCTCGATTTAAGAAGCATTTGAACTCTATTGCTTCGATACGTAGACATCTACAAACGCTATTTCCTTGCAAGGAAGTGTCGCATTTACATTCATTTGAAGTGCAGACGAGGAATACATGACACTTCGCAAATCATATTATATCTTACCATGAAACATAGAAATGTGATGTGATATCACGTTTTAAGAAGCATTAGAAATCTATTGCTACGATACGTAGACATCTGCAAACGCTATTTCTTTGCAAGGAAGTGTCGCATTTACATTCATTTGAAGTGTACACGAGGAATACATGACACTTCGCAAGTCATATTATATCTTACCATGAAACATAGAAATGTGTTGCGATATCGCGTTTTAAGAAGCATTAGAAATCTATTGCTACGATACGTAGACATCTGCAAACGCTATTTCCTAGCGAGGAAATGTCGCATTTACATTCATTTGAAGTGTAGACGAGGAATACATGACACTTCGCAAATCATATTATATCTTACCATGAAACATAGAAATGAGATGCGATATCGCGTTTTAAGAAGCATTAGAAATCTATTGTTACGATACGTAGACATCTGCAAACGCTATTTCCTAGCGAGGAAGTGTCGCATTCACATTCCTTTGAAGTGTAGACGAGGAATACATAACACTTCGCAAATCATATTATATCTTACCATGAAACATAGAAATGAGATGCGATATCGCGTCTTAAGAAGCATTAGAAATCTATTGCTACGATACGTAGACATCTGCGAACGCTATTTCTTTGCAAGGGAGTGTCGCATTTACATTCATTTGAAGTGTAGACGAGGAATACATAACACTTCGCAAATCATATTATATCTTACCATGAAACATAGAAATGAGATGCGATATCGCGTTTTAAGAAGCATTAGAAATCTATTGCTACGATACGTAGACATCTGCAAACGCTATTTCCTGGCGGGCAAGTGTCGCATTCACATTCCTTTGAAGTGTAGACGAGGAATACATAACACTTCACAAATCATATTATACCTTACCATGAAACGTAGAAATGAGATGCGATATCGCGTTTTATGAATCATAAGAACTCTATTGCTACGATACGTAGACATCTGCAAACGCTATTTCCTAGCGAGGAAGTGTCGCATTCACATTCCTTTCAAGTGTAGACGAGGAATACATAACACTTCGCAAATCATATTATATCTTACCATGAAACATAGAAATGAGATGCAATATCGCGTTTTAAGAATCATAAGAACTCTATTGCTACGATACGTAGACATCTGCAGACGCTATTTCCTCGCAAGGAAGTGTCGCAATTACATTCATTTGAAGTGCAGACGAGGAATACATGACACTTCGCAATTCAAATTATATCTTACCATGAAAAATAGAAATGAAATGTGATATCTCGTTTTAAGAAGCATTAGAAATCTATTGCTACGATACGTAGACATCTGCAAACGCTATTTCTTTGCAAGGGAGTGTCGCATTTACATTCATTTGAAGTGTAGACGAGGAACACATGAAACTTCGCAAATCATATTATATCTTACCATGAAACATAGATATGAGATGCAATATCTCGATTTAAGAAGCATTTGAACTCTATTGCTTCGGTACGTAGACATCTACAAACGCTATTTCCTTGCAAGGATGTGTCGCATTTACATTCATTTGAAGTGCAGACGAGGAATACATGACACTTCGCAAATCATATTATATCTTACCATGAAACATAGAAATGTGATGTGATATCACGTTTTAAGAAGCATTAGAAATCTATTGCTACGATACGTAGACATCTGCAAACGCTATTTCCTAGAGAGGAAATGTCGCATTCACATTCATTTGAAGTGTAGACGAGGAATACATGACACTTCGCAAATCATATTATATCTTACCATGAAACATAGAAATGAGATGCGGTATCGCGTTTTAAGAAGCATTAGAAATCTATTGCTACGATACGTAGACATCTGCAAACGCTATTTCCTAGCGAGGAAATGTCGCATTCACATTCATTTGAAGTGTAGACGAGGAATACATAACACTTCGCAAATCATATTATATCTTACCATGAAACATAGAAATGAGATGCGATATCGCGTTTTAAGAAGCATTAGATATCTATTGCTACGATACGTAGACATCTGCAAACGCTATTTCCTAGCGAGGAAGTGTCGCATTCACATTCCTTTGAAGTGTAGGCGAGGAATACATAACACTTCGCAAATCATATTGTATCTTACCATGAAACATAGAAATGAGATGCGATATCGCGTTTTAAGAAGCATTAGAAATCTATTGCTACGATACGTAGACATCTGCAAACGCTATTTCCTAGCGAGGAAGTGTCGCATTCACATTCCTTTGAAGTGTAGACGAGGAATACATAACACTACGCAAATCATATTATATCTTACCATGAAACATGGAAATGAGACGCGATATCGCGTTTTAAGAATCATAAGAACTCTATTGCTACGATACGTAGACATCTGCAAACGCTATTTCCTTGCAAGGAAATATCGCATTTACATTCATTTGAAGTGTAGACGAGGAATACATGACACTTCGCAAATCATGTTGTATCTTACCATGAAACATAGAAATGAGAGGCGATATCGCGGTTTAAGAAGCATTAGAATTCTATCGCTACGATACCTAGACATCTGCGGACGCTATTTCCTAGCAAGGAAGTGTCGCATTTACATTCATTTGAATCGTATACGAGAAATCCATAACACTTCGCAATGAATATTGTATCTTAACATGAAACATAGATATGAGATGCAATATCTCGCTTTAAGAAGCATTTGAACTCTATTGCTACGGTACCTGGACATCTGCAAACGCTATTTCCTAGCAAGGAAGTGTCGCATTTACATTCATTTGAAGTGTAGACGAGGAATACATGACACTTCGCAAATCATATTATATCTTACCATGAAACATAGAAATGAGATGCGATATCGCGTTTTAAGAAGCATTAGAAATCTATTGTTACGATACGTAGACATCTGCAAACGCTATTTCCTAGCGAGGAAGTGTCGCATTCACATTCCTTTGAAGTGTAGACGAGGAATACATAACACTTCGCAAATCATATTATATCTTACCATGAAACATAGAAATGAGATGCGATATCGCGTCTTAAGAAGCATTAGAAATCTATTGCTACGATACGTAGACATCTGCGAACGCTATTTCTTTGCAAGGGAGTGTCGCATTTACATTCATTTGAAGTGTAGACGAGGAATACATGACACTTCGCAAATCATATTATATCTTACCATGAAACATAGATATGAGATGCAATATCTCGATTTAAGAAGCATTTGAACTCTATTGCTTCGATACGTAGACATCTACAAACGCTATTTCCTTGCAAGGAAGTGTCGCATTTACATTCATTTGAAGTGCAGACGAGGAATACATGACACTTCGCAAATCATATTATATCTTACCATGAAACATAGAAATGTGATGTGATATCACGTTTTAAGAAGCATTAGAAATCTATTGCTACGATACGTAGACATCTGCAAACGCTATTTCTTTGCAAGGAAGTGTCGCATTTACATTCATTTGAAGTGTACACAAGAAATACATGACACTTCGCAAATCATATTATATCTTACCATGAAACATAGAAATGAGATGCGATATCGCGTTTTAAGAAGCATTAGAAATCTATTGCTACGATACGTAGACATCTGCAAACGCTATTTCCTAGAGAGGAAATGTCGCATTCACATTCATTTGAAGTGTAGACGAGGAATACATGACACTTCGCAAATCATATTATATCTTACCATGAAACATAGAAATGAGATGCGATATCGCGTTTTAAGAAGCATTAGAAATCTATTGCTACGATACGTAGACATCTGCAAACGCTATTTCCTAGCGAGGAAATGTCGCATTCACATTCATTTGAAGTGTAGACGAGGAATACATAACACTTCGCAAATCATATTATATCTTACCATGAAACATAGAAATGAGATGCGATACCGCGTTTTAAGAAGCATTAGAAATCTATTGCTACGATACGTAGACATCTGCAAACGCTATTTCCTAGCGAGCAAGTGTCGCATTCACATTCCTTTGAAGTGTAGACGAGGAATACATAACACTTCACAAATCATATTATACCTTACCATGAAACGTAGAAATGAGATGCGATATCGCGTTTTATGAATCATAAGAACTCTATTGCAACGATACGTAGACATCTGCAAACGCTATTTCCTAGCGAGGAAGTGTCGCATTCACATTCCTTTGAAGTGTAGACGAGGAATACATAACACTTCGCAAATCATATTATATCTTACCATGAAACATAGAAATGAGATGCAATATCGCGTTTTAAGAATCATAAGAACTCTATTGCTACGATACGTAGACATCTGCAGACGCTATTTCCTCGCAAGGAAGTGTCGCATTTACATTCATTTGAAGTGCAGACGAGGAATACATGACACTTCGCAATTCAAATTATATCTTACCATGAAACATAGAAATGAAATGTGATATCTCGTTTTAAGAAGCATTAGAAATCTATTGCTACGATACGTAGACATCTGCAAACGCTATTTCTTTGCAAGGGAGTGTCGCATTTACATTCATTTGAAGTGTAGACGAGGAATACATGACACTTCGCAAATCATATTATATCTTACCATGAAACATAGATATGAGATGCAATATCTCGATTTAAGAAGCATTTGAACTCTATTGCTTCGATACGTAGACATCTACAAACGCTATTTCCTTGCAAGGATGTGTCGCATTTACATTCATTTGAAGTGCAGACGAGGAATACATGACACTTCGCAAATCATATTATATCTTACCATGAAACATAGAAATGTGATGTGATATCACGTTTTAAGAAGCATTAGAAATCTATTGCTACGATACGTAGACATCTGCAAACGCTATTTCCTAGAGAGGAAATGTCGCATTCACATTCATTTGAAGTGTAGACGAGGAATACATGACACTTCGCAAATCATATTATATCTTACCATGAAACATAGAAATGGGATGCGATATCGCGTTTTAAGAAGCATTAGAAATCTATTGCTACGATACGTAGACATCTGCAAACGCTATTTCCTAGCGAGGAAATGTCGCATTCACATTCATTTGAAGTGTAGACGAGGAATACATAACACTTCGCAAATCATATTATATCTTACCATGAAACATAGAAATGAGATGCGATATCGCGTTTTAAGAAGCATTAGATATCTATTGCTACGATACGTAGACATCTGCAAACGCTATTTCCTAGCGAGGAAGTGTCGCATTCACATTCCTTTGAAGTGTAGGCGAGGAATACATAACACTTCGCAAATCATATTGTATCTTACCATGAAACATAGAAATGAGATGCGATATCGCGTTTTAAGAAGCATTAGAAATCTATTGCTACGATACGTAGACATCTGCAAACGCTATTTCCTAGCGAGGAAGTGTCGCATTCACATTCCTTTGAAGTGTAGACGAGGAATACATAACACTACGCAAATCATATTATATCTTACCATGAAACATGGAAATGAGACGCGATATCGCGTTTTAAGAATCATAAGAAATCTATTGCTACGATACGTAGACATCTGCAAACGCTATTTCCTTGCAAGGAAATATCGCATTTACATTCATTTGATGTGTAGACGAGGAATACATGACACTTCGCAAATCATGTTGTATCTTACCATGAAACATAGAAATGAGAGGCGATATCGCGGTTTAAGAAGCATTAGAATTCTATCGCTACGATACCTAGACATCTGCGGACGCTATTTCCTAGCAAGGAAGTGTCGCATTTACATTCATTTGAATCGTATACGAGAAATCCATAACACTTCGCAAATCATATTATATCTTACCATGAAACATAGAAATGAGATGCGATATCGCGTCTTAAGAAGCATTAGAAATCTATTGCTACGATACGTAGACATCTGCAAACGCTATTTCCTTGCAAGGAAGTGTCGCATTTACATTCATTTGAAGTGCAGACGAGGAATACATGACACTTCGCAAATCATATTATATCTTACCATGAAACATAGAAATGTGATGTGATATCACGTTTTAAGAAGCATTAGAAATCTAAAGCTACGATACGTAGACATCTGCAAACGCTATTTCTTTGCAATGAAGTGTCGCATTTACATTCATTTGAAGTGTACACGAGAAATACATGACACTTCGCAAATCATATTATATCTTACCATGAAACATAGAAATGAGATGCGATATCGCGTTTTAAGAAGCATTAGAAATCTATTGCTACGATACGTAGACATCTACAAACGCTATTTCCTTGCAAGGAAGTGTCGCATTTACATTCATTTGAAGTGCAGACGAGGAATACATGACACTTCGCAAATCATATTATATCTTACCATGAAACATAGAAATGTGATGTGATATCACGTTTTAAGAAGCATTAGAAATCTAAAGCTACGATACGTAGACATCTGCAAACGCTATTTCTTTGCAAGGAAGTGTCGCATTTACATTCATTTGAAGTGTACACGAGAAATACATGACACTTCGCAAATCATATTATATCTTACCATGAAACATAGAAATGAGATGCGATATCGCGTTTTAAGAAGCATTAGAAATCTATTGCTACGATACGTAGACATCTGCAAACGCTATTTCCTAGAGAGGAAATGTCGCATTCACATTCATTTGAAGTGTAGACGAGGAATACATGACACTTCGCAAATCATATTATATCTTACCATGAAACATAGAAATGAGATGCGATATCGCGTTTTAAGAAGCATTAGAAATCTATTGCTACGATACGTAGACATCTGCAAACGCTATTTCCTAGCGAGGAAGTGTCGCATTCACATTCCTTTGAAGTGTGGACGAGGAATACATAACACTTCACAAATCATATTATACCTTACCATGAAACGTAGAAATGAGATGCGATATCGCGTTTTATGAATCATAAGAACTCTATTGCTACGATACGTAGACATCTGCAAACGCTATTTCCTAGCGAGGAAGTGTCGCATTCACATTCCCTTCAAGTGTAGACGAGGAATACATAACACTTCGCAAATCATATTATATCTTACCATGAAACATAGAAATGAGATGCAATATCGCGTTTTAAGAATCATAAGAACTCTATTGCTACGATACGTAGACATCTGCAGACGCTATTTCCTCGCAAGGAAGTGTCGCATTTACATTCATTCGAAGTGTAGACGAGAAATACATGACACTTCGCAAATCGTATTATATCTTACCATGAAACATAGAAATGAGATGTGATATCTCGTTTTAAGAAGCATTAGAAATCTATTGCTACGATACGTAGACATCTGCAAACGCTATTTCTTTGCAAGGAAGTGTCGCATTTACATTCATTTGAAGTGTAGACTAGGAATACATGACACTTCGCAAATCATATTATATCTTACCATGAAACATAGATATGAGATGCAATATCTCGATTTAAGAAGCATTTGAACTCTATTGCTTCGATACGTAGACATCTACAAACGCTATTTCCTTGCAAGGAAGTGTCGCATTTACATTCATTTGAAGTGCAGACGAGGAATACATGACACTTCGCAAATCATATTATATCTTACCATGAAACATAGGAATGTGATGTGATATCACGTTTTAAGAAGCATTAGAAATATATTGCTACGATACGTAGACATCTGCAAACGCTATTTCTTTGCAAGGAAGTGTCGCATTTACATTCATTTGAAGTGTACACGAGAAATACATGACACTTCGCAAATCATTTTATATCTTACCATGAAACATAGAAATGAGATGCGATATCGCGTTTTAAGAAGCATTAGAAATCTATTGCTACGATACGTAGACATCTGCAAACGCTATTTCCTAGAGAGGAAATGTCGCATTCACATTCATTTGAAGTGTAGACGAGGAATACATGACACTTCGCAAATCATATTATATCTTACCATGAAACATAGAAATGAGATGCGATATCGCGTTTTAAGAAGCATTAGAAATCTATTGCTACGATACGTAGACATCTGCAAACGCTATTTCCTAGCGAGGAAATGTCGCATTCACATTCATTTGAAGTGTAGACGAGGAATACATAACACTTCGCAAATCATATTATATCTTACCATGAAACATAGAAATGAGATGCGATATCGCGTTTTAAGAAGCATTAGAAATCTATTGCTACGATACGTAGACATCTGCAAACGCTATTTCCTAGCGAGCAAGTGTCGCATTCACATTCCTTTGAAGTGTAGACGAGGAATACATAACACCTCACAAATCATATTATACCTTACCATGAAACGTAGAAATGAGATGCGATATCGCGTTTTATGAATCATAAGAACTCTATTGCTACGATACGTAGGCATCTGCAAACGCTATTTCCTAGCTAGGAAGTGTCGCATTCACATTCCTTTCAAGTGTAGACGAGGAATACATAACACTTCGCAAATCATATTATATCTTACCATGAAACATAGAAATGAGATGCAATATCGCGTTTTAAGAATCATAAGAACTCTATTGCTACGATACGTAGACATCTGCAGACGCTATTTCCTCGCAAGGAAGTGTCGCATTTACATTCATTTGAAGTGCAGACGAGGAATACATGACACTTCGCAATTCAAATTATATCTTACCATGAAACATAGAAATGAAATGTGATATCTCGTTTTAAGAAGCATTAGAAATCTATTGCTACGATACGTAGACATCTGCAAACGCTATTTCTTTGCAAGGGAGTGTCGCATTTACATTCATTTGAAGTGTAGACGAGGAATACATGACACTTCGCAAATCATATTATATCTTACCATGAAACATAGATATGAGATGCAATATCTCGATTTAAGAAGCATTTGAACTCTATTGCTTCGATACGTAGACATCTACAAACGCTATTTCCTTACAAGGATGTGTCGCATTTACATTCATTTGAAGTGCAGACGAGGAATACATGACACTTCGCAAATCATATTATATCTTACCATGAAACATAGAAATGTGATGTGATATCACGTTTTAAGAAGCATTAGAAATCTATTGCTACGATACGTAGACATCTGCAAACGCTATTTCCTAGAGAGGAAATGTCGCATTCACATTCATTTGAAGTGTAGACGAGGAATACATGACACTTCGCAAATCATATTATATCTTACCATGAAACATAGAAATGGGATGCGATATCGCGTTTTAAGAAGCATTAGATATCTATTGCTACGATACGTAGACATCTGCAAACGCTATTTCCTAGCGAGGAAATGTCGCATTCACATTCATTTGAAGTGTAGACGAGGAATACATAACACTTCGCAAATCATATTATATCTTACCATGAAACATAGAAATGAGATGCGATATCGCGTTTTAAGAAGCATTAGATATCTATTGCTACGATACGTAGACATCTGCAAACGCTATTTCCTAGCGAGGAAGTGTCGCATTCACATTCCTTTGAAGTGTAGGCGAGGAATACATAACACTTCGCAAATCATATTGTATCTTACCATGAAACATAGAAATGAGATGCGATATCGCGTTTTAAGAAGCATTAGAAATCTATTGCTACGATACGTAGACATCTGCAAACGCTATTTCCTAGCGAGGAAGTGTCGCATTCACATTCCTTTGAAGTGTAGACGAGGAATACATAACACTACGCAAATCATATTATATCTTACCATGAAACATGGAAATGAGACGCGATATCGCGTTTTAAGAATCATAAGAACTCTATTGCTACGATACGTAGACATCTGCAAACGCTATTTCCTAGCAAGGAAGTGTCGCATTTACATTCATTTGAATCGTATACGAGAAATCCATAACACTTCGCAATGAATATTGTATCTTATCATGAAACATAGATATGAGATGCAATATCTCGCTTTAAGAAGCATTTGAACTCTATTGCTACGGTACCTGGACATCTGCAAACGCTATTTCCTAGCAAGGAAGTGTCGCATTTACATTCATTTGAAGTGTAGACGAGGAATACATGACACTTCGCAAATCATATTATATCTTACCATGAAACATAGAAATGAGATGCGATATCGCGTTTTAAGAAGCATTAGAAATCTATTGTTACGATACGTAGACATCTGCAAACGCTATTTCCTAGCGAGGAAGTGTCGCATTCACATTCCTTTGAAGTGTAGGCGAGGAATACATAACACTTCGCAAATCATATTATATCTTACCATGAAACATAGAAATGAGATGCGATATCGCGTCTTAAGAAGCATTAGAAATCCTTTGCTACGATACGTAGACATCTGCAAACGCTATTTCTTTGCAAGGGAGTGTCGCATTTACATTCATTTGAAGTGTAGACGAGGAATACATGACACTTCGCAAATCATATTATATCTTACCATGAAACATAGATATGAGATGCAATATCTCGATTTAAGAAGCATTTGAACTCTATTGCTTCGATACGTAGACATCTACAAACGCTATTTCCTTGCAAGGATGTGTCGCATTTACATTCATTTGAAGTGCAGACGAGGAATACATGACACTTCGCAAATCATATTATATCTTACCATGAAACATAGAAATGTGATGTGATATCACGTTTTAAGAAGCATTAGAAATCTATTGCTACGATACGTAGACATCTGCAAACGCTATTTCTTTGCAAGGAAGTGTCGCATTTACATTCATTTGAAGTGTACACGAGAAATACATGACACTTCGCAAATCATTTTATATCTTACCATGAAACATAGAAATGAGATGCGATATCGCGTTTTAAGAAGCATTAGAAATCTATTGCTACGATACGTAGACATCTGCAAACGCTATTTCCTAGCGAGGAAATGTCGCATTCACATTCATTTGAAGTGTAGACGAGGAATACATAACACTTCGCAAATCATATTATATCTTACCATGAAACATAGAAATGAGATGCGATATCGCGTTTTAAGAAGCATTAGAAATCTATTGCTACGATACGTAGACATCTGCAAACGCTATTTCCTAGCGAGGAAGTGTCGCATTCACATTCCTTTGAAGTGTGGACGAGGAATACATAACACTTCACAAATCATATTATACCTTACCATGAAACGTAGAAATGAGATGCGATATCGCGTTTTATGAATCATAAGAACTCTATTGCTACGATACGTAGACATCTGCAAACGCTATTTCCTAGCGAGGAAGTGTCGCATTCACATTCCCTTCAAGTGTAGACGAGGAATACATAACACTTCGCAAATCATATTATATCTTACCATGAAACATAGAAATGAGATGCAATATCGCGTTTTAAGAATCATAAGAACTCTATTGCTACGATACGTAGACATCTGCAGACGCTATTTCCTCGCAAGGAAGTGTCGCATTTACATTCATTCGAAGTGTAGACGAGGAATACATGACACTTCGCAAATCGTATTATATCTTACCATGAAACATAGAACTGAGATGCGATTTCGGGTTTTAAGAGTCAAAAGAACACTATTGCTACGATACGTAGACAACTGCAAACGCAATTTCCTTGCAAGGAAGTGTCGCATTTAAATTCATTTGTATCGTATACGAGGAATGCATAACACTTCGCAATGAATATTATATCTTATCATGAAACATAGATATGAGATGCAATATCTCGTTTTAAGAAGCATTTGAACTCTATTGCTACGATACCTAGACATCTGCAGACGCTATTTCTTTGCAAGGAAGTGTCGCATTTACATTCATTTGAAGTGTACACGAGAAATACATGACACTTCGCAAATCATTTTATATCTTACCATGAAACATAGAAATGAGATGCGATATCGCGTTTTAAGAAGCATTAGAAATCTATTGCTACGATACGTAGACATCTGCAAACGCTATTTCCTAGCGAGGAAGTGTCGCATTCACATTCCTTTGAAGTGTAGACGAGGAATACATAACACTACGCAAATCATATTATATCTTACCATGAAACATGGAAATGAGACGCGATATCGCGTTTTAAGAATCATAAGAACTCTATTGCTACGATACGTAGACATCTGCAAACGCTATTTCCTAGCAAGGAAGTGTCGCATTTACATTCATTTGAATCGTATACGAGAAATCCATAACACTTCGCAATGAATATTGTATCTTATCATGAAACATAGATATGAGATGCAATATCTCGCTTTAAGAAGCATTTGAACTCTATTGCTACGGTACCTGGACATCTGCAAACGCTATTTCCTAGCAAGGAAGTGTCGCATTTACATTCATTTGAAGTGTAGACGAGGAATACATGACACTTCGCAAATCATATTATATCTTACCATGAAACATAGAAATGAGATGCGATATCGCGTTTTAAGAAGCATTAGAAATCTATTGTTACGATACGTAGACATCTGCAAACGCTATTTCCTAGCGAGGAAGTGTCGCATTCACATTCCTTTGAAGTGTAGGCGAGGAATACATAACACTTCGCAAATCATATTATATCTTACCATGAAACATAGAAATGAGATGCGATATCGCGTCTTAAGAAGCATTAGAAATCCTTTGCTACGATACGTAGACATCTGCAAACGCTATTTCTTTGCAAGGGAGTGTCGCATTTACATTCATTTGAAGTGTAGACGAGGAATACATGACACTTCGCAAATCATATTATATCTTACCATGAAACATAGATATGAGATGCAATATCTCGATTTAAGAAGCATTTGAACTCTATTGCTTCGATACGTAGACATCTACAAACGCTATTTCCTTGCAAGGATGTGTCGCATTTACATTCATTTGAAGTGCAGACGAGGAATACATGACACTTCGCAAATCATATTATATCTTACCATGAAACATAGAAATGTGATGTGATATCACGTTTTAAGAAGCATTAGAAATCTATTGCTACGATACGTAGACATCTGCAAACGCTATTTCTTTGCAAGGAAGTGTCGCATTTACATTCATTTGAAGTGTACACGAGAAATACATGACACTTCGCAAATCATTTTATATCTTACCATGAAACATAGAAATGAGATGCGATATCGCGTTTTAAGAAGCATTAGAAATCTATTGCTACGATACGTAGACATCTGCAAACGCTATTTCCTAGCGAGGACGTGTCGCATTCACATTCCCTTCAAGTGTAGACGAGGAATACATAACACTTCGCAAATCATATTATATCTTACCATGAAACATAGAAATGAGATGCAATATCGCGTTTTAAGAATCATAAGAACTCTATTGCTACGATACGTAGACATCTGCAGACGCTATTTCCTCGCAAGGAAGTGTCGCATTTACATTCATTCGAAGTGTAGACGAGGAATACATGACACTTCGCAAATCGTATTATATCTTACCATGAAACATAGAACTGAGATGCGATTTCGGGTTTTAAGAGTCAAAAGAACACTATTGCTACGATACGTAGACAACTGCAAACGCTATTTCCTTGCAAGGAAGTGTCGCATTTAAATTCATTTGTATCGTATACGAGGAATGCATAACACTTCGCAATGAATATTATATCTTATCATGAAACATAGATATGAGATGCAATATCTCGTTTTAAGAAGCATTTGAACTCTATTGCTACGATACCTAGACATCTTCAGACGCTATTTCTTTGCAAGGAAGTGTCGCATTTACATTCATTTGAAGTGTACACGAGAAATACATGACACTTCGCAAATCATTTTATATCTTACCATGAAACATAGAAATGAGATGCGATATCGCGTTTTAAGAAGCATTAGAAATCTATTGCTACGATACGTAGACATCTGCAAACGCTATTTGCTAGCGAGGAAATGTCGCATTCACATTCATTTGAAGTGTAGACGAGGAATACATAACACTTCGCAAATCATATTATATCTTACCATGAAACATAGAAATGAGATGCGATATCGCGTTTTAAGAAGCATTAGAAATCTATTGCTACGATACGTAGACATCTGCAAACGCTATTTCCTAGCGAGGAAGTGTCGCATTCACATTCCTTTGAAGTGTGGACGAGGAATACATAACACTTCACAAATCATATTATACCTTACCATGAAACGTAGAAATGAGATGCGATATCGCGTTTTATGAATCATAAGAACTCTATTGCTACGATACGTAGACATCTGCAAACGCTATTTCCTAGCGAGGAAGTGTCGCATTCACATTCCCTTCAAGTGTAGACGAGGAATACATAACACTTCGCAAATCATATTATATCTTACCATGAAACATAGAAATGAGATGCAATATCGCGTTTTAAGAATCATAAGAACTCTATTGCTACGATACGTAGACATCTGCAGACGCTATTTCCTCGCAAGGAAGTGTCGCATTTACATTCATTCGAAGTGTAGACGAGGAATACATGACACTTCGCAAATCGTATTATATCTTACCATGAAACATAGAACTGAGATGCGATTTCGGGTTTTAAGAGTCAAAAGAACACTATTGCTACGATACGTAGACAACTGCAAACGCTATTTCCTTGCAAGGAAGTGTCGCATTTAAATTCATTTGTATCGTATACGAGGAATGCATAACACTTCGCAATGAATATTATATCTTATCATGAAACATAGATATGAGATGCAATATCTCGTTTTAAGAAGCATTTGAACTCTATTGCTACGATACCTAGACATCTGCAGACGCTATTTCCTAGCAAGGAAGTGCCGCATTTACATTCATTTGAAGTGTAGACGAGGAATACATGACACTTCGCAAATCATGTTGTATCTTACCATGAAACATAGAAATGGGAGGCGATATCGCGTTTTAAGAAGCATTATAAATCTATTGCTACGATACGTAGACGTCTGTAAACGCTATTTCTTTGCAAGGAAGTGTCGCATTTACATTCATTTGAAGTGTAGACGAGGAAAACATAACACTTCGCAAATCATATTATATCTTACAATGAAACATAGAAATGAGATGCGATATCGCGTTTTTAGAAGCATTAGAATTCTATTGCTACGGTGGGTAGACATCTGCAAACGCCATTTCCTTGCAAGGAAGTGTCGCATTTACATTCACTTGAAATGTAGCCGAGGAATACATAACACTTCGCAAATCATATTATATCTTACCATGAAACATAGAAATGAGATGCGATATCGCGGTTTAAGAAGCATTAGAATTCTATCGCTACGATACCTAGACATCTGCAGACGCTATTTCCTAGCAAGGAAGTGTCGCATTTACATTCATTTGAATCGTATACGAGAAATCCATAACACTTCGCAATGAATATTGTATCTTATCATGAAACATAGATATGAGATGCAATATCTCGCTTTAAGAAGCATTTGAACTCTATTGCTACGATACCTAGACATCTGCAAACGCTATTTCCTAGCAAGGAAGTGTCGCATTTACATTCATTTGAAGTGTAGACGAGGAATACATGACACTTCGCAAATCATATTATATCTTACCATGAAACATAGAAATGAGATGCGATATCGCGTTTTAAGAAGCATTAGAAATCTATTGTTACGATACGTAGACATCTGCAAACGCTATTTCCTAGCGAGGAAGTGCCGCATTCACATTCCTTTGAAGTGTAGACGAGGAATACATGACACTTCGCAAATCATATTATATCTTACCATGAAACATAGAAATGGGATGCGATATCGCGTTTTAAGAAGCATTAGATATCTATTGCTACGATACGTAGACATCTGCAAACGCTATTTCCTAGCGAGGAAATGTCGCATTCACATTCATTTGAAGTGTAGACGAGGAATACATAACACTTCGCAAATCATATTATATCTTACCATGAAACATAGAAATGAGATGCGATATCGCGTTTTAAGAAGCATTAGATATCTATTGCTACGATACGTAGACATCTGCAAACGCTATTTCCTAGCGAGGAAGTGTCGCATTCACATTCCTTTGAAGTGTAGGCGAGGAATACATAACACTTCGCAAATCATATTGTATCTTACCATGAAACATAGAAATGAGATGCGATATCGCGTTTTAAGAAGCATTAGAAATCTATTGCTACGATACGTAGACATCTGCAAACGCTATTTCCTAGCGAGGAAGTGTCGCATTCACATTCCTTTGAAGTGTAGACGAGGAATACATAACACTACGCAAATCATATTATATCTTACCATGAAACATGGAAATGAGACGCGATATCGCGTTTTAAGAATCATAAGAACTCTATTGCTACGATACGTAGACATCTGCAAACGCTATTTCCTAGCAAGGAAGTGTCGCATTTACATTCATTTGAATCGTATACGAGAAATCCATAACACTTCGCAATGAATATTGTATCTTATCATGAAACATAGATATGAGATGCAATATCTCGCTTTAAGAAGCATTTGAACTCTATTGCTACGGTACCTGGACATCTGCAAACGCTATTTCCTAGCAAGGAAGTGTCGCATTTACATTCATTTGAAGTGTAGACGAGGAATACATGACACTTCGCAAATCATATTATATCTTACCATGAAACATAGAAATGAGATGCGATATCGCGTTTTAAGAAGCATTAGAAATCTATTGTTACGATACGTAGACATCTGCAAACGCTATTTCCTAGCGAGGAAGTGTCGCATTCACATTCCTTTGAAGTGTAGGCGAGGAATACATAACACTTCGCAAATCATATTATATCTTACCATGAAACATAGAAATGAGATGCGATATCGCGTCTTAAGAAGCATTAGAAATCCTTTGCTACGATACGTAGACATCTGCAAACGCTATTTCTTTGCAAGGGAGTGTCGCATTTACATTCATTTGAAGTGTAGACGAGGAATACATGACACTTCGCAAATCATATTATATCTTACCATGAAACATAGATATGAGATGCAATATCTCGATTTAAGAAGCATTTGAACTCTATTGCTTCGATACGTAGACATCTACAAACGCTATTTCCTTGCAAGGATGTGTCGCATTTACATTCATTTGAAGTGCAGACGAGGAATACATGACACTTCGCAAATCATATTATATCTTACCATGAAACATAGAAATGTGATGTGATATCACGTTTTAAGAAGCATTAGAAATCTATTGCTACGATACGTAGACATCTGCAAACGCTATTTCTTTGCAAGGAAGTGTCGCATTTACATTCATTTGAAGTGTACACGAGAAATACATGACACTTCGCAAATCATTTTATATCTTACCATGAAACATAGAAATGAGATGCGATATCGCGTTTTAAGAAGCATTAGAAATCTATTGCTACGATACGTAGACATCTGCAAACGCTATTTCCTAGCGAGGAAATGTCGCATTCACATTCATTTGAAGTGTAGACGAGGAATACATAACACTTCGCAAATCATATTATATCTTACCATGAAACATAGAAATGAGATGCGATATCGCTTTTTAAGAAGCATTAGAAATCTATTGCTACGATACGTAGACATCTGCAAACGCTATTTCCTAGCGAGGAAGTGTCGCATTCACATTCCTTTGAAGTGTGGACGAGGAATACATAACACTTCACAAATCATATTATACCTTACCATGAAACGTAGAAATGAGATGCGATATCGCGTTTTATGAATCATAAGAACTCTATTGCTACGATACGTAGACATCTGCAAACGCTATTTCCTAGCGAGGAAGTGTCGCATTCACATTCCCTTCAAGTGTAGACGAGGAATACATAACACTTCGCAAATCATATTATATCTTACCATGAAACATAGAAATGAGATGCAATATCGCGTTTTAAGAATCATAAGAACTCTATTGCTACGATACGTAGACATCTGCAGACGCTATTTCCTCGCAAGGAAGTGTCGCATTTACATCCATTCGAAGTGTAGACGAGGAATACATGACACTTCGCAAATCGTATTATATCTTACCATGAAACATAGAACTGAGATGCGATTTCGGGTTTTAAGAGTCAAAAGAACACTATTGCTACGATACGTAGACAACTGCAAACGCAATTTCCTTGCAAGGAAGTGTCGCATTTAAATTCATTTGTATCGTATACGAGGAATGCATAACACTTCGCAATGAATATTATATCTTATCATGAAACATAGATATGAGATGCAATATCTCGTTTTAAGAAGCATTTGAACTCTATTGCTACGATACCTAGACATCTGCAGACGCTATTTCTTTGCAAGGAAGTGTCGCATTTACATTCATTTGAAGTGTACACGAGAAATACATGACACTTCGCAAATCATTTTATATCTTACCATGAAACATAGAAATGAGATGCGATATCGCGTTTTAAGAAGCATTAGAAATCTATTGCTACGATACGTAGACATCTGCAAACGCTATTTCCTAGCGAGGAAGTGTCGCATTCACATTCCTTTGAAGTGTAGACGAGGAATACATAACACTACGCAAATCATATTATATCTTACCATGAAACATGGAAATGAGACGCGATATCGCGTTTTAAGAATCATAAGAACTCTATTGCTACGATACGTAGACATCTGCAAACGCTATTTCCTAGCAAGGAAGTGTCGCATTTACATTCATTTGAATCGTATACGAGAAATCCATAACACTTCGCAATGAATATTGTATCTTATCATGAAACATAGATATGAGATGCAATATCTCGCTTTAAAAAGCATTTGAACTCTATTGCTACGGTACCTGGACATCTGCAAACGCTATTTCCTAGCAAGGAAGTGTCGCATTTACATTCATTTGAAGTGTAGACGAGGAATACATGACACTTCGCAAATCATATTATATCTTACCATGAAACATAGAAATGAGATGCGATATCGCGTTTTAAGAAGCATTAGAAATCTATTGTTACGATACGTAGACATCTGCAAACGCTATTTCCTAGCGAGGAAGTGTCGCATTCACATTCCTTTGAAGTGTAGGCGAGGAATACATAACACTTCGCAAATCATATTATATCTTACCATGAAACATAGAAATGAGATGCGATATCGCGTCTTAAGAAGCATTAGAAATCCTTTGCTACGATACGTAGACATCTGCAAACGCTATTTCTTTGCAAGGGAGTGTCGCATTTACATTCATTTGAAGTGTAGACGAGGAATACATGACACTTCGCAAATCATATTATATCTTACCATGAAACATAGATATGAGATGCAATATCTCGATTTAAGAAGCATTTGAACTCTATTGCTTCGATACGTAGACATCTACAAACGCTATTTCCTTGCAAGGATGTGTCGCATTTACATTCATTTGAAGTGCAGACGAGGAATACATGACACTTCGCAAATCATATTATATCTTACCATGAAACATAGAAATGTGATGTGATATCACGTTTTAAGAAGCATTAGAAATCTATTGCTACGATACGTAGACATCTGCAAACGCTATTTCTTTGCAAGGAAGTGTCGCATTTACATTCATTTGAAGTGTACACGAGAAATACATGACACTTCGCAAATCATTTTATATCTTACCATGAAACATAGAAATGAGATGCGATATCGCGTTTTAAGAAGCATTAGAAATCTATTGCTACGATACGTAGACATCTGCAAACGCTATTTCCTAGCGAGGAAATGTCGCATTCACATTCATTTGAAGTGTAGACGAGGAATACATAACACTTCGCAAATCATATTATATCTTACCATGAAACATAGAAATGAGATGCAATATCGCGTTTTAAGAATCATAAGAACTCTATTGCTACGATACGTAGACATCTGCAGACGCTATTTCCTCGCAAGGAAGTGTCGCATTTACATTCATTCGAAGTGTAGACGAGGAATACATGACACTTCGCAAATCGTATTATATCTTACCATGAAACATAGAACTGAGATGCGATTTCGGGTTTTAAGAGTCAAAAGAACACTATTGCTACGATACGTAGACAACTGCAAACGCAATTTCCTTGCAAGGAAGTGTCGCATTTAAATTCATTTGTATCGTATACGAGGAATGCATAACACTTCGCAATGAATATTATATCTTATCATGAAACATAGATATGAGATGCAATATCTCGTTTTAAGAAGCATTTGAACTCTATTGCTACGATACCTAGACATCTGCAGACGCTATTTCTTTGCAAGGAAGTGTCGCATTTACATTCATTTGAAGTGTACACGAGAAATACATGACACTTCGCAAATCATTTTATATCTTACCATGAAACATAGAAATGAGATGCGATATCGCGTTTTAAGAAGCATTAGAAATCTATTGCTACGATACGTAGACATCTGCAAACGCTATTTCCTAGCGAGGAAGTGTCGCATTCACATTCCTTTGAAGTGTAGACGAGGAATACATAACACTACGCAAATCATATTATATCTTACCATGAAACATGGAAATGAGACGCGATATCGCGTTTTAAGAATCATAAGAACTCTATTGCTACGATACGTAGACATCTGCAAACGCTATTTCCTAGCAAGGAAGTGTCGCATTTACATTCATTTGAATCGTATACGAGAAATCCATAACACTTCGCAATGAATATTGTATCTTATCATGAAACATAGATATGAGATGCAATATCTCGCTTTAAGAAGCATTTGAACTCTATTGCTACGGTACCTGGACATCTGCAAACGCTATTTCCTAGCAAGGAAGTGTCGCATTTACATTCATTTGAAGTGTAGACGAGGAATACATGACACTTCGCAAATCATATTATATCTTACCATGAAACATAGAAATGAGATGCGATATCGCGTTTTAAGAAGCATTAGAAATCTATTGTTACGATACGTAGACATCTGCAAACGCTATTTCCTAGCGAGGAAGTGTCGCATTCACATTCCTTTGAAGTGTAGGCGAGGAATACATAACACTTCGCAAATCATATTATATCTTACCATGAAACATAGAAATGAGATGCGATATCGCGTCTTAAGAAGCATTAGAAATCCTTTGCTACGATACGTAGACATCTGCAAACGCTATTTCTTTGCAAGGGAGTGTCGCATTTACATTCATTTGAAGTGTAGACGAGGAATACATGACACTTCGCAAATCATATTATATCTTACCATGAAACATAGATATGAGATGCAATATCTCGATTTAAGAAGCATTTGAACTCTATTGCTTCGATACGTAGACATCTACAAACGCTATTTCCTTGCAAGGATGTGTCGCATTTACATTCATTTGAAGTGCAGACGAGGAATACATGACACTTCGCAAATCATATTATATCTTACCATGAAACATAGAAATGTGATGTGATATCACGTTTTAAGAAGCATTAGAAATCTATTGCTACGATACGTAGACATCTGCAAACGCTATTTCTTTGCAAGGAAGTGTCGCATTTACATTCATTTGAAGTGTACACGAGAAATACATGACACTTCGCAAATCATTTTATATCTTACCATGAAACATAGAAATGAGATGCGATATCGCGTTTTAAGAAGCATTAGAAATCTATTGCTACGATACGTAGACATCTGCAAACGCTATTTCCTAGCGAGGAAATGTCGCATTCACATTCATTTGAAGTGTAGACGAGGAATACATAACACTTCGCAAATCATATTATACCTTACCATGAAACGTAGAAATGAGATGCGATATCGCGTTTTATGAATCATAAGAACTCTATTGCTACGATACGTAGACATCTGCAAACGCTATTTCCTAGCGAGGAAGTGTCGCATTCACATTCCCTTCAAGTGTAGACGAGGAATACATAACACTTCGCAAATCATATTATATCTTACCATGAAACATAGAAATGAGATGCAATATCGCGTTTTAAGAATCATAAGAACTCTATTGCTACGATACGTAGACATCTGCAGACGCTATTTCCTCGCAAGGAAGTGTCGCATTTACATTCATTCGAAGTGTAGACGAGGAATACATGACACTTCGCAAATCGTATTATATCTTACCATGAAACATAGAACTGAGATGCGATTTCGGGTTTTAAGAGTCAAAAGAACACTATTGCTACGATACGTAGACAACTGCAAACGCTATTTCCTTGCAAGGAAGTGTCGCATTTAAATTCATTTGTATCGTATACGAGGAATGCATAACACTTCGCAATGAATATTATATCTTATCATGAAACATAGATATGAGATGCAATATCTCGTTTTAAGAAGCATTTGAACTCTATTGCTACGATACCTAGACATCTTCAGACGCTATTTCTTTGCAAGGAAGTGTCGCATTTACATTCATTTGAAGTGTACACGAGAAATACATGACACTTCGCAAATCATTTTATATCTTACCATGAAACATAGAAATGAGATGCGATATCGCGTTTTAAGAAGCATTAGAAATCTATTGCTACGATACGTAGACATCTGCAAACGCTATTTGCTAGCGAGGAAATGTCGCATTCACATTCATTTGAAGTGTAGACGAGGAATACATAACACTTCGCAAATCATATTATATCTTACCATGAAACATAGAAATGAGATGCGATATCGCGTTTTAAGAAGCATTAGAAATCTATTGCTACGATACGTAGACATCTGCAAACGCTATTTCCTAGCGAGGAAGTGTCGCATTCACATTCCTTTGAAGTGTGGACGAGGAATACATAACACTTCACAAATCATATTATACCTTACCATGAAACGTAGAAATGAGATGCGATATCGCGTTTTATGAATCATAAGAACTCTATTGCTACGATACGTAGACATCTGCAAACGCTATTTCCTAGCGAGGAAGTGTCGCATTCACATTCCCTTCAAGTGTAGACGAGGAATACATAACACTTCGCAAATCATATTATATCTTACCATGAAACATAGAAATGAGATGCAATATCGCGTTTTAAGAATCATAAGAACTCTATTGCTACGATACGTAGACATCTGCAGACGCTATTTCCTCGCAAGGAAGTGTCGCATTTACATTCATTCGAAGTGTAGACGAGGAATACTTGACACTTCGCAAATCGTATTATATCTTACCATGAAACATAGAACTGAGATGCGATTTCGGGTTTTAAGAGTCAAAAGAACACTATTGCTACGATACGTAGACAACTGCAAACGCTATTTCCTTGCAAGGAAGTGTCGCATTTAAATTCATTTGTATCGTATACGAGGAATGCATAACACTTCGCAATGAATATTATATCTTATCATGAAACATAGATATGAGATGCAATATCTCGTTTTAAGAAGCATTTGAACTCTATTGCTACGATACCTAGACATCTGCAGACGCTATTTCCTAGCAAGGAAGTGCCGCATTTACATTCATTTGAAGTGTAGACGAGGAATACATGACACTTCGCAAATCATGTTGTATCTTACCATGAAACATAGAAATGAGAGGCGATATCGCGTTTTAAGAAGCATTATAAATCTATTGCTACGATACGTAGACGTCTGTAAACGCTATTTCTTTGCAAGGAAGTGTCGCATTTACATTCATTTGAAGTGTAGACGAGGAAAACATAACACTTCGCAAATCATATTATATCTTACAATGAAACATAGAAATGAGATGCGATATCGCGTTTTTAGAAGCATTAGAATTCTATTGCTACGGTGGGTAGACATCTGCAAACGCCATTTCCTTGCAAGGAAGTGTCGCATTTACATTCACTTGAAATGTAGCCGAGGAATACATAACACTTCGCAAATCATATTATATCTTACCATGAAACATAGAAATGAGATGCGATATCGCGGTTTAAGAAGCATTAGAATTCTATCGCTACGATACCTAGACATCTGCAGACGCTATTTCCTAGCAAGGAAGTGTCGCATTTACATTCATTTGAATCGTATACGAGAAATCCATAACACTTCGCAATGAATATTGTATCTTATCATGAAACATAGATATGAGATGCAATATCTCGCTTTAAGAAGCATTTGAACTCTATTGCTACGATACCTAGACATCTGCAAACGCTATTTCCTAGCAAGGAAGTGTCGCATTTACATTCATTTGAAGTGTAGACGAGGAATACATGACACTTCGCAAATCATATTATATCTTACCATGAAACATAGAAATGAGATGCGATATCGCGTTTTAAGAAGCATTAGAAATCTATTGTTACGATACGTAGACATCTGCAAACGCTATTTCCTAGCGAGGAAGTGCCGCATTCACATTCCTTTGAAGTGTAGGCGAGGAATACATAACACTTCGCAAATCATATTGTATCTTACCATGAAACATAGAAATGAGATGCGATATCGCGTTTTAAGAAGCATTAGAAATCTATTGCTACGATACGTAGACATCTGCAAACGCTATTTCCTAGCGAGGAAGTGTCGCATTCACATTCCTTTGAAGTGTAGACGAGGAATACATAACACTACGCAAATCATATTATATCTTACCATGAAACATGGAAATGAGACGCGATATCGCGTTTTAAGAATCATAAGAACTCTATTGCTACGATACGTAGACATCTGCAAACGCTATTTCCTTGCAAGGAAATATCGCATTTACAATCATTTGAAGTGTAGACGAGGAATACATGACACTTCGCAAATCATGTTGTATCTTACCATGAAACATAGAAATGAGAGGCGATATCGCGGTTTAAGAAGCATTAGAATTCTATCGCTACGATACCTACACATCTGCAGACGCTATTTCCTAGCAAGGAAGTGTCGCATTTACATTCATTTGAATCGTATACGAGAAATCCATAACACTTCGCAATGAATATTGTATCTTATCATGAAACATAGATATGAGATGCAATATCTCGCTTTAAGAAGCATTTGAACTCTATTGTTACGGTACCTAGACATCTGCAAACGCTATTTCCTAGCAAGGAAGTGTCGCATTTACATTCATTTGAAGTGTAGACGAGGAATACATGACACTTCGCAAATCATATTATATCTTACCATGAAACATAGAAATGAGATGCGATATCGCGTTTTAAGAAGCATTAGAAATCTATTGTTACGATACGTAGACATCTGCAAACGCTATTTCCTAGCGAGGAAGTGTCGCATTCACATTCCTTTGAAGTGTAGACGAGGAATACATAACACTTCGCAAATCATATTATATCTTACCATGAAACATAGAAGTGAGATGCGATATCGCGTCTTAAGAAGCATTAGAAATCTATTGCTACGATACGTAGACATCTGCAAACGCAATTTCTTTGCAAGGGAGTGTCGCATTTACATTCATTTGAAGTGTAGACGAGGAATACATGACACTTCGCAAATCATATTATATCTTACCATGAGACATAGATATGAGATGCAATATCTCGATTTAAGAAGCATTTGAACTCTATTGCTTCGATACGTAGACATCTACAAACGCTATTTCCTTGCAAGGAAGTGTCGCATTTACATTCATTTGAAGTGCAGACGAGGAATACATGACACTTCGCAAATCATATTATATCTTACCATGAAACATAGAAATGTGATGTGATATCACGTTTTAAGAAGCATTAGAAATCTATTGCTACGATACGTAGACATCTGCAAACGCTATTTCTTTGCAAGGAAGTGTCGCATTTACATTCATTTGAAGTGTACACGAGAAATACATGACACTTCGCAAATCATATTATATCTTACCATGAAACATAGAAATGAGATGCGATATCGCGTTTTAAGAAGCATTAGAAATCTATTGCTACGATACGTAGACATCTGCAAACGCTATTTCCAAGCGAGGAAATGTCGCATTCACATTCATTTGAAGTGTAGACGAGGAATACATAACACTTCGCAAATCATATTATATCTTACCATGAAACATAGAAATGAGATGCGATATCGCGTTTTAAGAAGCATTAGAAATCTATTGCTACGATACGTAGACATCTGCAAACGCTATTTCCTAGCGAGGAAGTGTCGCATTCACATTCCTTTGAAGTGTGGACGAGGAATACGTAACACTTCACAAATCATATTATACCTTACCATGAAACGTAGAAATGAGATGCGATATCGCGTTTTATGAATCATCAGAACTCTATTGCTACGATACGTAGACATCTGCAAACGCTATTTCCTAGCGAGGAAGTGTCGCATTCACATTCCTTTCAAGTGTAGACGAGGAATACATAACACTTCGCAAATCATATTATATCTTACCATGAAACATAGAAATGAGATGCAATATCGCGTTTTAAGAATCATAAGAACTCTATTGCTACGATACGTAGACATCTGCCGACGCTATTTCCTCGCAAGGAATTGTCGCATTTACATTCATTCGAAGTGTAGACGAGAAATACATGACACTTCGCAAATCGTATTATATCTTACCATGAAACATAGAAATGAGATGTGATATCTCGTTTTAAGAAGCATTAGAAATCTATTGCTACGATACGTAGACATCTGCAAACGCTATTTCTTTGCAAGGAAGTGTCGCATTTACATTCATTTGAAGTGTAGACTAGGAATACATGACACTTCGCAAATCATATTATATCTTACCATGAAACATAGATATGAGATGCAATATCTCGATTTAAGAAGCATTTGAACTCTATTGCTTCGATACGTAGACATCTACAAACGCTATTTCCTTGCAAGGAAGTGTCGCATTTACATTCATTTGAAGTGCAGACGAGGAATACATGACACTTCGCAAATCATATTATATCTTACCATGAAACATAGAAATGTGATGTGATATCACGTTTTAAGAAGCATTAGAAATCTATTGCTACGATACGTAGACATCTGCAAACGCTATTTCTTTGCAAGGAAGTGTCGCATTTACATTCATTTGAAGTGTACACGAGAAATACATGACACTTCGCAAATCATATTATATCTTACCATGAAACATAGAAATGAGATGCGATATCGCGTTTTAAGAAGCATTAGAAATCTATTGCTACGATACGTAGACATCTGCAAACGCTATTTCCTAGCGAGGAAATGTCGCATTCACATTCATTTGAAGTGTAGACGAGGAATACATGACACTTCGCAAATCATGTTGTATCTTACCATGAAACATAGAGATGAGAGGCGATATCGCGTTTTAAGAAGCATTATAAATCTATTGCTACGATACGTAGACGTCTGTAAACGCTATTTCTTTGCAAGGAAGTGTCGCATTTACATTCATTTGAAGTGTAGACGAGGAAAACATAACATTTCGCAAATCATATTATATCTTACAATGAAACATAGAAATGAGATGCGATATCGCGTTTTTAGAAGCATTAGAATTCTATTGCTACGATAGGTAGACATCTGCAAACGCTATTTCCTTGCAAGGAAGTGTCGCATTTACAGTCACTTGAAGTGTAGACGAGGAATACATAACACTTCGCAATTCATATTATATCTTACCATGAAACATAGAAATGAGATGCGATATCGCGGTTTAAGAAGCATTAGAATTCTATCGCTACGATACCTAGACATCTGCAGACGCTATTTCCTAGCAAGGAAGTGTCGCATTTACATTCATTTGAATCGTATACGAGGAATCCATAACACTTCGCAATGAATATTGTATCTTATCATGAAACATAGATATGAGATGCAATATCTCGCTTTAAGAAGCATTTGAACTCTATTGCTACGATACCTAGACATCTGCAAACGCTATTTCCTAGCAAGGAAGTGTCGCATTTACATTCATTTGAAGTGTAGACGAGGAATACATGACACTTCGCAAATCATATTATATCTTACCATGAAACATAGAAATGAGATACGATATCGCGTTTTAAGAAGCATTAGAAATCTATTGTTACGATACGTAGACATCTGCAAACGCTATTTCCTAGCGAGGAAGTGTCGCATTCACATTCCTTTGAAGTGTAGACGAGGAATACATAACACTTCGCAAATCATATTATATCTTACCATGAAACATAGAAATGAGATGCGATATCGCGTCTTAAGAAGCATTAGAAATCTATTGCTACGATACGTAGACATCTGCAAACGCTATTTCCTTGCTAGGAAGTGTCGCATTTACATTCATTTGAAGTGTAGACGAGGAATACGTGACTCTTCGCGAATCATATTATATCCTACCATGAAACATAGAAATGAGATGCGATATCGCGTTTTAAGAAGCATTAGATATCTATTGCTACGATACGTAGACATCTGCAAACGCTATTTCCTAGCGAGGAAGTGTCGCATTCACATTCCTTTGAAGTGTAGGCGAGGAATACATAACACTGCGCAAATCATATTGTATCTTACCATGAAACATAGAAATGAGATGCGATATCGCGTTTTGAGAAGCATTAGAAATCTATTGCTACGATACGTAGACATCTGCAAACGCTATTTCTTTGCTAGGAAGTGTCGCATTTACATTCATTTGAAGTGTACACGAGGAATACATGACACTTCGCAAATCATATTATATCTTACCATGAAACATAGAAATGAGATGCGATATCGCGTTTTAAGAAGCATTAGAAATCTATTGCTACGATACGTAGACATCTGCAAACGCTATTTCCTAGCGAGGAAATGTCGCATTCACATTCATTTGAAGTGTAGACGAGGAATACATAACACTTCGCAAATCATATTATATCTTACCATGAAACATAGAAATGAGATGTGATATCGCGTTTTAAGAATCATAAGAACTCTATTGCTACGATACGTAGACAACTGCAAACGCTATTTCCTTGCAAGGAAGTGTCGCATTTACATTCATTTGAAGTGTAGACGAGGAATACATGACACTTCGCAAATCATATTATATCTTACCATGAAACATAGAAATGAGATGCGATATCGCGTTTTAAGAAGCATTAGAAATCTATTGCTACGATACGTAGACATTTGCAAACGCTATTTCCTAGCGAGGAAGTGTCGCATTCACATTCCTTTGAAGTGTAGACGAGCAATACATAACACTTCACAAATCATATTATATCTTACCATGAAACGTAGAAATGAGATGCGATATCGCGTTTTATGAATCATAAGAAATCTATTGCTACGATACGTAGACATCTGCAAACGCTATTTCCTAGCGAGGATGTGTCGCATTCACATTCCTTTCAAGTGTAGACGAGGAATACATAACACTTCGCAAATCATATTATATCTTACCATGAAACATAGAAATGAGATGCAATATCGCGTTTTAAGAATCATAAGAACTCTATTGCTACGATACGTAGACATCTGCAGACGCTATTTCCTCGCAAGGAAGTGTCGCATTTACTTTCATTTGAAGTGTAGACGAGGAATACATGACACTTTGCAAATCATATTATATCTTACCATGAAACATAGAAATGAGATGCGATATCGCGTTTTAAGAAGCAATAGAAATCTATTGTTACGATACGTAGACATCTGCAAACGCTATTTCCTAGCGAGGAAGTGTCGCATTTACATTCATTTGAATCGTATACGAGGAGTGCATGATACTTCGCAATGAATATTATATCTTATCATGAAACATAGATATGAGATGCAATATCTCGTTTTAAGAAGCATTTGAACTCTATTGCTTCGATACGTAGACATCTGCAAACGCTATTTCCTTGCAAGGAAGTGTCGCATTTACGTTCATTTGAATCGTAGACGAGGAATGCATAACACTTCGCAATGAATATTATATCTTATCATGAAACATATATATGAGATGCAATATCTTGTTTTAAGAAGCATTTGAACTCTATTGCATCGATACGTAGACATCTACAAACGCTATTTCCTTGCAAGGAAGTGTCGCATTTACATTCATTTGAAGTGTAGACGAGGAATACATAACACTTCGCAATGAATATTATATCTTGACATGAAACATAGATATGAGATGCAATATCTCGTTTTAAGAAGCATTTGAACTCTATTGCTACGATACCTAGACATCTGCAGACGCTATTTCCTAGCAAGGAAGTGTCGCATTTACATTCATTTGAAGTGTAGACGAGGAATACATGACACTTCGCAAATCATATTATATCTTACCATGAAACATAGAAATGAGATGCGATATCGCGTCTTAAGAAGCATTAGAAATCTATTGCTACGATACGTAGACATCTGCAAACGCTATTTCCTTGCTAGGAAGTGTCGCATTCACATTCATTTGAAGTGTAGACGAGGAATACATGACACTTCGCGAATCATATTATATCTTAACATAAAACATAGAAATGAGATGCGATATCGCGTTTTAACAATCATAAGAACTCTATTGCTACGATACGTAGACATCTGCAAACGTTATTTCCTAGCGAGGAAGTGTCGCATTCAGATTTATTTGAAGTGTAGACGAGGAATACATAACACTTCGCAAATCATATTATATCTTACCATGAAACATAGAACTGAGATGCGATTTCGGGTTTTAAGGGTTAAAAGAACACTATTGCTACGATACGTAGACAACTGCAAACGATATTTCCTTGCAAGGAAGTGTCGCATTTACATTCATTTGTATCGTATACGAGGAATGCATAACACTTCGCAATGAATATTATATCTTATCATGAAACATAGATATGAGATGCAATATCTCGTTTTAAGAAGCATTTGAACTCTATTGCTACGATACCTAGACATCTGCAGACGCTATTTCCTTGCAAGGAAGTGTCGCATTTGCATTCATTTGAAGTGCAGACGAGGAATACATGACACTTCGCAAATCATATTATATCTTACCATGAAACATAGAAATGAGATGCGATATCGCGTTTTAAGAAGCATTAGAAATCTATTGCTACGATACGTAGACATCTGCAAACGCTATTTCTTTGCAAGGAAGTGTCGCATTTACATTTATTTGAAGTGTAGACGAGGAATACATAAAACTTCGCAATGAATATTATATCTTATCACGAAACATAGAAATGAGATGCGATATCGCGTTTTAAGAAGCAATAGAAATCTATTGTTACGATACGTAGACATCTGCAAACGCTATTTCCTAGCGAGGAAGTGTCGCATTTACATTCATTTGAATCGTATACGAGGAGTGCATGATACTTCGCAATGAATATTATATCTTATCATGAAACATAGATATGAGATGCAATATCTCGTTTTAAGAAGCATTTGAACTCTATTGCTTCGATACGTAGACATCTGCAAACGCTATTTCCTTGCAAGGAAGTGTCGCATTTACGTTCATTTGAATCGTAGACGAGGAATGCATAACACTTCGCAATGAATATTATATCTTATCATGAAACATATATATGAGATGCAATATCTTGTTTTAAGAAGCATTTGAACTCTATTGCTTCGATACGTCGACATCTACAAACGCTATTTCCTTGCAAGGAAGTGTCGCATTTACATTCATTTGAAGTGCAGACGAGGAATACATGACACTTCGCAAATCATATTATATCTTACCATGAAACATAGAACTGAGATGCGATTTCGGGTTTTAAGGGTTAAAAGAACACTATTGCTACGATACGTAGACAACTGCAAACGATATTTCCTTGCAAGGAAGTGTCGCATTTACATTCATCTGTATCGTATACGAGGAATGCATAACACTTCGCAATGAATATTATATCTTATCATGAAACATAGATATGAGATGCAATATCTCGTTTTAAGAAGCATTTGAACTCTATTGCTTCGATACGTAGACATCTGCAAACGCTATTTCCTTGCAAGGAAGTGTCGCATTTACGTTCATTTGAATCGTAGACGAGGAATGCATAACACTTCGCAATGAATATTATATCTTATCATGAAACATATATATGAGATGCAATATCTTGTTTTAAGAAGCATTTGAACTCTATTGCTTCGATACGTAGACATCTACAAACGCTATTTCCTTGCAAGGAAGTGTCGCATTTACATTCATTTGAAGTGCAGACGAGGAATACATGACACTTCGCAAATCATATTATATCTTACCATGAAACATAGAAATGAGATGCAATATCGCGTTTTAAGAATCATAAGAACTCTATTGCTACGATACGTAGACATGTGCAGACGCTATTTCCTCGCAAGGAAGTGTCGCATTTACATTCATTTGAAGTGTAGACGAGGAATACATGACACTTCGCGAATCATATTATATCTTACCATGAAACATAGAAATGAGATGCGATATCGCGTTTTAAGAAGCATTAGAAATCTATTGCTACGATACGTAGACATCTGCAAACGCTATTTCCTAGCGAGGAAGTGTCGCATTCACATTCCTTTGAAGTGTAGACGAGGAATACATAACACTTCACAAATCATATTATATCTTACCATTAAACGTAGAAATGAGATGCGATATCGCGTTTTATGAATCATAAGAACTCTACTGCTACGATACATAGACATCTGCAAACGCTATTTCCTAGCGAGGAAGTGTCGCATTCACATTCCTTTGAAGTGTAGAGGAGAAATACATAACACTTCGCAAATCATATTATATCATACCATGAAACATAGAAATGAGATGCAATATCGCGTTTTAAGAATCATAAGAACTCTATTGCTACGATACGTAGACATGTGCAGACGCTATTTCCTCGCAAGGAAGTGTCGCATTTACATTCATTTGAAGTGTAGACGAGGAATACATGACACTTCGCGAATCATATTATATCTTACCATGAAACATAGAAATGAGATGCGATATCGCGTTTTAAGAAGCATTAGATATCTATTGCTACGATACGTAGACATCTGCAAACGCTATTGCCTAGCGAGGAAGTATCGCATTCACATTCCTTTGAAGTGTAGACGAGGAATACATAACACTTCGCAAATCATACTATATCTTACCATGAAACGTAGAAATGAGTTGCGATATCGCGTTTTAAGAAGCATTAGATATCTATTGCTACGATACGTAGACATCTGCAAACGCTATTTCCTAGCGAGGAAGTATCGCATTCACATTCCTTTGAAGTGTAGACGAGGAACACATAACACTTCGCAAATCATACTATATCTTACCATGAAACGTAGAAATGAGATGCGATATCGCGTTTTAAGAATCATAAGAACTCTACTGCTACGATACGTAGACATCTGCAAACGCTATTTCCTAGCGAGGAAGTGTCGCATTTACATTCATTTGAATCGTAGACGAGGAATGCATAACACTTCGCAATGAATATTATATCGTATCATGAAACATAAATATGAGATGCGATATCGCGTTTTAAGAATCATATGAACTCTATTGCTACGATACGTAGACATCTGCAATCGCTATTTCCTTGCAAGGATGTGTCGCATTTACTTTCATTTGAAGTGTAGACGAGGAATACATAACACTTCGCAAATCATGTTATATCTTACCATGAAACATAGAAATGAGATGCGATATCGCGTTTTAAGAAATCATAAGAACCCTATTGCTTCGATACGTAGACAACTGCAAACGCTATTTCCTTGGAAGGAAGTGTCGCACTTACATTCATTTGAATCGTATACGAGGAGTGCATGACACTTCGCAATGAAAATTATATCTTATCATGAAACATATATATGAGATGCAATATCTTGTTTTAAGAAGCATTTGAACTCTATTGCTACGATACGTAGACATCTACAAACGCTATTTCCTTACAAGGAAGTGTCGCATTTACATTCATTTGAAGTGCAGACGAGGAATACATGACACTTCGCAAATCAAATTATATCTTACCATGAAACATAGAAATGAGATGTGATATCTCGTTTTAAGAAGCATTAGAAATCTATTGCTACGATACGTAGACATCTGCAAACGCTATTTCTTTGCAAGGAAGTGTCGCATTTACATTCATTTGAAGTGTAGACGAGGAATACATGACACTTCGCAAATCATATTATATGTTACCATGAAACATAGATATGAGATGCAATATCTCGATTTAAGAAGCATTTGAACTCTATTGCTTCGATACGTAGACATCTACAAACGCTATTTCCTTGCAAGGAAGTGTCGCATTTACATTCATTTGAAGTGTACACGAGGAATACATGACACTTCGCAAATCATATTATATCTTACCATGAAACATAGAAATGAGATGCGATATCGCGTTTTAAGAAGCATTAGAAATCTATTGCTACGATACGTAGACATCTGCAAACGCTATTTCCTAGCGAGGAAATGTCGCATTCACATTCATTTGAAGTGTAGACGAGGAATACATAACACTTCGCAAATCATACTATATCTTACCATGAAACGTAGAAATGAGATGCGATATCGCGTTTAAGAAGCATTAGATATCTATTGCTACGATACGTAGACATCTGCAAACGCTATTTCGTAGCGAGGAAGTATCGCATTCACATTCCTTTGAAGTGTAGACGAGGAATACATAACACTTCGCAAATCATATTATATCTTACCATGAAACATAGAAATGAGATGCGATATCGCGTCTTAAGAAGCATTAGAAATCTATTGCTACGATACGTAGACATCTGCAAACGCTATTTCCTTGCTAGGAAGTGTCGCATTTACATTCATTTGAAGTGTAGACGAGGAATACGTGACTCTTCGCGAATCATATTATATCCTACCATGAAACATAGAAATGAGATGCGATATCGCGTTTTAAGAAGCATTAGATATCTATTGCTACGATACGTAGACATCTGCAAACGCTATTTCCTAGCGAGGAAGTGTCGCATTCACATTCCTTTGAAGTGTAGGCGAGGAATACATAACACTGCGCAAATCATATTGTATCTTACCATGAAACATAGAAATGAGATGCGATATCGCGTTTTGAGAAGCATTAGAAATCTATTGCTACGATACGTAGACATCTGCAAACGCTATTACTTTGCTAGGAAGTGTCGCATTTACATTCATTTGAAGTGTACACGAGGAATACATGACACTTCGCAAATCATATTATATCTTACCATGAAACATAGAAATGAGATGCGATATCGCGTTTTAAGAAGCATTAGAAATCTATTGCTACGATACGTAGACATCTGCAAACGCTATTTCCTAGCGAGGAAATGTCGCATTCACATTCATTTGAAGTGTAGACGAGGAATACATAACACTTCGCAAATCATATTATATCTTACCATGAAACATAGAAATGAGATGTGATATCGCGTTTTAAGAATCATAAGAACTCTATTGCTACGATACGTAGACAACTGCAAACGCTATTTCCTTGCAAGGAAGTGTCGCATTTACATTCATTTGAAGTGTAGACGAGGAATACATGACACTTCGCAAATCATATTATATCTTACCATGAAACATAGAAATGAGATGCGATATCGCGTTTTAAGAAGCATTAGAAATCTATTGCTACGATACGTAGACATCTGCAAACGCTATTTCCTAGCGAGGAAGTGTCGCATTCACATTCCTTTGAAGTGTAGACGAGGAATACATAACACTTCACAAATCATATTATATCTTACCATTAAACGTAGAAATGAGATGCGATATCGCGTTTTATGAATCATAAGAACTCTACTGCTACGATACATAGACATCTGCAAACGCTATTTCCTAGCGAGGAAGTGTCGCATTCACATTCCTTTGAAGTGTAGAGGAGAAATACATAACACTTCGCAAATCATATTATATCTTACCATGAAACATAGAAATGAGATGCAATATCGCGTTTTAAGAATCATAAGAACTCTATTGCTACGATACGTAGACATGTGCAGACGCTATTTCCTCGCAAGGAAGTGTCGCATTTACATTCATTTGAAGTGTAGACGAGGAATACATGACACTTCGCGAATCATATTATATCTTACCATGAAACATAGAAATGAGATGCGATATCGCGTTTTAAGAAGCATTAGAAATCTATTGCTACGATACGTAGACATCTGCAAACGCTATTTCCTAGCGAGGAAGTGTCGCATTCACATTCCTTTGAAGTGTAGACGAGGAATACATAACACTTCACAAATCATATTATATCTTACCATTAAACGTAGAAATGAGATGCGATATCGCGTTTTATGAATCATAAGAACTCTACTGCTACGATACATAGACATCTGCAAACGCTATTTCCTAGCGAGGAAGTGTCGCATTCACATTCCTTTGAAGTGTAGAGGAGAAATACATAACACTTCGCAAATCATATTATATCTTACCATGAAACATAGAAATGAGATGCAATATCGCGTTTTAAGAATCATAAGAACTCTATTGCTACGATACGTAGACATGTGCAGACGCTATTTCCTCGCAAGGAAGTGTCGCATTTACATTCATTTGAAGTGTAGACGAGGAATACATGACACTTCGCGAATCATATTATATCTTACCATGAAACATAGAAATGAGATGCGATATCGCGTTTTAAGAAGCATTAGATATCTATTGCTACGATACGTAGACATCTGCAAACGCTATTGCCTAGCGAGGAAGTATCGCATTCACATTCCTTTGAAGTGTAGACGAGGAATACATAACACTTCGCAAATCATACTATATCTTACCATGAAACGTAGAAATGAGTTGCGATATCGCGTTTCAAGAAGCATTAGATATCTATTGCTACGATACGTAGACATCTGCAAACGCTATTTCCTAGCGAGGAAGTATCGCATTCACATTCCTTTGAAGTGTAGACGAGGAACACATAACACTTCGCAAATCATACTATATCTTACCATGAAACGTAGAAATAAGATGCGATATCGCGTTTTAAGAATCATAAGAACTCTATTGCTACGATACGTAGACATCTGCAAACGCTATTTCCTAGCGAGGAAGTGTCGCATTTACATTCATTTGAATCGTAGACGAGGAATGCATAACACTTCGCAATGAATATTATATCGTATCATGAAACATAAATATGAGATGCGATATCGCGTTTTAAGAATCATATGAACTCTATTGCTACGATACGTAGACATCTGCAATCGCTATTTCCTTGCAAGGATGTGTCGCATTTACTTTCATTTGAAGTGTAGACGAGGAATACATAACACTTCGCAAATCATGTTATATCTTACCATGAAACATAGAAATGAGATGCGATATCGCGTTTTAAGAAATCATAAGAACCCTATTGCTTCGATACGTAGACAACTGCAAACGCTATTTCCTTGGAAGGAAGTGTCGCACTTACATTCATTTGAATCGTATACGAGGAGTGCATGACACTTCGCAATGAAAATTATATCTTATCATGAAACATATATATGAGATGCAATATCTTGTTTTAAGAAGCATTTGAACTCTATTGCTACGATACGTAGACATCTACAAACGCTATTTCCTTACAAGGAAGTGTCGCATTTACATTCATTTGAAGTGCAGACGAGGAATACATGACACTTCGCAAATCAAATTATATCTTACCATGAAACATAGAAATGAGATGTGATATCTCGTTTTAAGAAGCATTAGAAATCTATTGCTACGATACGTAGACATCTGCAAACGCTATTTCTTTGCAAGGAAGTGTCGCATTTACATTCATTTGAAGTGTAGACGAGGAATACATGACACTTCGCAAATCATATTATATGTTACCATGAAACATAGATATGAGATGCAATATCTCGATTTAAGAAGCATTTGAACTCTATTGCTTCGATACGTAGACATCTACAAACGCTATTTCCTTGCAAGGAAGTGTCGCATTTACATTCATTTGAAGTGTACACGAGGAATACATGACACTTCGCAAATCATATTATATCTTACCATGAAACATAGAAATGAGATGCGATATCGCGTTTTAAGAAGCATTAGAAATCTATTGCTACGATACGTAGACATCTGCAAACGCTATTTCCTAGCGAGGAAATGTCGCATTCACATTCATTTGAAGTGTAGACGAGGAATACATAACACTTCGCAAATCATACTATATCTTACCATGAAACGTAGAAATGAGATGCGATATCGCGTTTAAGAAGCATTAGATATCTATTGCTACGATACGTAGACATCTGCAAACGCTATTTCGTAGCGAGGAAGTATCGCATTCACATTCCTTTGAAGTGTAGACGAGGAATACATAACACTTCGCAAATCATATTATATCTTACCATGAAACATAGAAATGAGATGCGATATCGCGTCTTAAGAAGCATTAGAAATCTATTGCTACGATACGTAGACATCTGCAAACGCTATTTCCTTGCTAGGAAGTGTCGCATTTACATTCATTTGAAGTGTAGACGAGGAATACGTGACTCTTCGCGAATCATATTATATCCTACCATGAAACATAGAAATGAGATGCGATATCGCGTTTTAAGAAGCATTAGATATCTATTGCTACGATACGTAGACATCTGCAAACGCTATTTCCTAGCGAGGAAGTGTCGCATTCACATTCCTTTGAAGTGTAGGCGAGGAATACATAACACTGCGCAAATCATATTGTATCTCACCATGAAACATAGAAATGAGATGCGATATCGCGTTTTGAGAAGCATTAGAAATCTATTGCTACGATACGTAGACATCTGCAAACGCTATTACTTTGCTAGGAAGTGTCGCATTTACATTCATTTGAAGTGTACACGAGGAATACATGACACTTCGCAAATCATATTATATCTTACCATGAAACATAGAAATGAGATGCGATATCGCGTTTTAAGAAGCATTAGAAATCTATTGCTACGATACGTAGACATCTGCAAACGCTATTTCCTAGCGAGGAAATGTCGCATTCACATTCATTTGAAGTGTAGACGAGGAATACATAACACTTCGCAAATCATATTATATCTTACCATGAAACATAGAAATGAGATGTGATATCGCGTTTTAAGAATCATAAGAACTCTATTGCTACGATACGTAGACAACTGCAAACGCTATTTCCTTGCAAGGAAGTGTCGCATTTACATTCATTTGAAGTGTAGACGAGGAATACATGACACTTCGCAAATCATATTATATCTTACCATGAAACATAGAAATGAGATGCGATATCGCGTTTTAAGAAGCATTAGAAATCTATTGCTACGATACGTAGACATTTGCAAACGCTATTTCCTAGCGAGGAAGTGTCGCATTCACATTCCTTTGAAGTGTAGACGAGGAATACATAACACTTCACAAATCATATTATATCTTACCATGAAACGTAGAAATGAGATGCGATATCGCGTTTTATGAATCATAAGAACTCTATTGCTACGATACGTAGACATCTGCAAACGCTATTTCCTAGCGAGGATGTGTCGCATTCACATTCCTTTCAAGTGTAGACGAGGAATACATAACACTTCGCAAATCATATTATATCTTACCATGAAACATAGAAATGAGATGCAATATCGCGTTTTAAGAATCATAAGAACTCTATTGCTACGATACGTAGACATCTGCAGACGCTATTTCCTCGCAAGGAAGTGTCGCATTTACATTCATTTGAAGTGTAGACGAGGAATACATGACACTTTGCAAATCATATTATATCTTACCATGAAACATAGAAATGAGATGCGATATCGCGTTTTAAGAAGCATTAGAAATCTATTGCTACGATACGTAGACATCTGCAAACGCTATTTCTTTGCAAGGAAGTGTCGCATTTACATTTATTTGAAGTGTAGACGAGGAATACATAAAACTTCGCAATGAATATTATATCTTATCACGAAACATAGAAATGAGATGCGATATCGCGTTTTAAGAAGCAATAGAAATCTATTGTTACGATACGTAGACATCTGCAAACGCTATTTCCTAGCGAGGAAGTGTCGCATTTACATTCATTTGAATCGTATACGAGGAGTGCATGATACTTCGCAATGAATATTATATCTTATCATGAAACATAGATATGAGATGCAATATCTCGTTTTAAGAAGCATTTGAACTCTATTGCTTCGATACGTAGACATCTGCAAACGCTATTTCCTTGCAAGGAAGTGTCGCATTTACGTTCATTTGAATCGTAGACGAGGAATGCATAACACTTCGCAATGAATATTATATCTTATCATGAAACATATATATGAGATGCAGTATCTTGTTTTAAGAAGCATTTGAACTCTATTGCTTCGATACGTCGACATCTACAAACGCTATTTCCTTGCAAGGAAGTGTCGCATTTACATTCATTTGAAGTGCAGACGAGGAATACATGACACTTCGCAAATCATATTATATCTTACCATGAAACATAGAACTGAGATGCGATTTCGGGTTTTAAGGGTTAAAAGAACACTATTGCTACGATACGTAGACAACTGCAAACGATATTTCCTTGCAAGGAAGTGTCGCATTTACATTCATCTGTATCGTATACGAGGAATGCATAACACTTCGCAATGAATATTATATCTTATCATGAAACATAGATATGAGATGCAATATCTCGTTTTAAGAAGCATTTGAACTCTATTGCTACGATACCTAGACATCTGCAGACGCTATTTCCTTGCAAGGAAGTGTCGCATTTGCATTCATTTGAAGTGCAGACGAGGAATACATGACACTTCGCAAATCATATTATATCTTACCATGAAACATAGAAATGAGATGCAATATCGCGTTTTAAGAATCATAAGAACTCTATTGCTACGATACGTAGACATCTGCAGACGCTATTTCCTCGCAAGGAAGTGTCGCATTTACATTCATTTGAAGTGTAGACGAGGAATACATGACACTTTGCAAATCATATTATATCTTACCATGAAACATAGAAATGAGATGCGATATCGCGTTTTAAGAAGCATTAGAAATCTATTGCTACGATACGTAGACATCTGCAAACGCTATTTCTTTGCAAGGAAGTGTCGCATTTACATTTATTTGAAGTGTAGACGAGGAATACATAAAACTTCGCAATGAATATTATATCTTATCACGAAACATAGAAATGAGATGCGATATCGCGTTTTAAGAAGCAATAGAAATCTATTGTTACGATACGTAGACATCTGCAAACGCTATTTCCTAGCGAGGAAGTGTCGCATTTACATTCATTTGAATCGTATACGAGGAGTGCATGATACTTCGCAATGAATATTATATCTTATCATGAAACATAGATATGAGATGCAATATCTCGTTTTAAGAAGCATTTGAACTCTATTGCTTCGATACGTAGATATCTGCAAACGCTATTTCCTTGCAAGGAAGTGTCGCATTTACGTTCAATTGAATCGTAGACGAGGAATGCATAACACTTCGCAATGAATATTATATCTTATCATGAAACATATATATGAGATGCAATATCTTGTTTTAAGAAGCATTTGAACTCTATTGCTTCGATACGTCGACATCTACAAACGCTATTTCCTTGCAAGGAAGTGTCGCATTTACATTCATTTGAAGTGCAGACGAGGAATACATGACACTTCGCAAATCATATTATATCTTACCATGAGACATAGAAATGAGATGCAATATCTCGCTTTAAGAAGCATTTGAACTCTATTGTTACGGTACGTAGACATCTACAAACGCTATTTCCTTGCAAGGAAGTGTCGCATTTACATTCATTTGAAGTGCAGACGAGGAATACATGACACTTCGCAAATCATATTATATCTTACCATGAAACATAGAAATGAGATGTGATATCACGTTTTAAGAAGCATTAGAAATCTATTGCTACGATACGTAGACATCTGCAAACGCTATTTCTTTGCAAGGAAGTGTCGCATTTACATTCATTTGGAGTGTACACGAGGAATACATAACACTTCGCAAATCATATTATATCTTACCATCAAACATAGAAATGAGATGCGATATCGCGTTTTAAGAATCACAAGAACACTATTGCTACGATACGTAGGCATCTGCAAACGCTATTTCCTAGCCGGGAAATGTTGCATTCACATTCATTTGAAGTGTACACGAGGAATACATAACACTTCGCAAATCATATTATATCTTACCATGAAACATAGAAATGAGATGTGATATCGCGTTTTAAGAATCATAAGAACTCTATTGCTACGATACGTAGACAACTGCAAACGCTATTTCCTTGCAAGGAAGTGTCGCATTTACATTCATTTGAAGTGTAGACGAGGAATACATGACACTTCGCTAATCATATTATCTCTTACCATTATACATAGAAATGAGATGCGATATCGCGTTTTAAGAAGCATTAGAAATCTATTGCTACGATACGTAGACATCTGCAAACGCTATTTCCTAGCGAGGAAGTGTCGCATTCACATTCCTTTGAAGTGTGGACGAGGAATACATAACACTTCACAAATCATATTATATCTTACCATGAAACGTAGAAATGAGATGCGATATCGCGTTTTATGAATCATAAGAACTCTACTGCTACGATACATAGACATCTGCAAACGCTATTTCCTAGCGAGGAAGTGTCGCATTCACACTCCTTTGAAGTGTAGAGGAGGAATACATAACACTTCGCAAATCATATTATATCTTACCATGAAACATAGAAATGAGATGCAATATCGCGTTTTAAGAATCATAAGAACTCTATTGCTACGATACGTAGACATGTGCAGACGCTATTTCCTCGCAAGGAAGTGTCGCATTTACATTCATTTGAAGTGTAGACGAGGAATACATGACACTTCGCGAATCATATTATATCTTACCATGAAACATAGAAATGAGATGCGATATCGCGTTTTAAGAAGCATTAGATATCTATTGCTACGATACGTAGACATCTGCAAACGCTATTTCCTAGCGAGGAAGTATCGCATTCACATTCCTTTGAAGTGTAGACGAGGAATACATAACACTTCGCAAATCATACTATATCTTACCATGAAACGTAGAAATGAGATGCGATATCGCGTTTTAAGAAGCATTAGATATCTATTGCTACGATACGTAGACATCTGCAAACGCTATTTCCTAGCGAGGAAGTATCGCATTCACATTCCTTTGAAGTGTAGACGAGGAATACATAACACTTCGCAAATCATACTATATCTTACCATGAAACGTAGAAATGAGATGCGATATCGCGTTCTAAGAATCATAAGAACTCTATTGCTACGATACGTAGACATATGCAAACGCTATTTCCTTGCAAGGAAGTGTCGCATTTACATTCATTTGTATCGTATACGAGGAATGCATAACACTTCGCAATGAATATTATATCTTATCATGAAACATAGATATGAGATGCAATATCTCGTTTTAAGAAGCATTTGAACTCTATTGCTTCGATACGTAGACATCTGCAAACGCTATATCCTTGCAAGGAAGTGTCGCATTTACGTTCATTTGAATCGTAGACGAGGAATGCATAACACTTCGCAATGAATATTATATCTTATCATGAAACATATATATGAGATGCAATATCTTGTTTTAAGAAGCATTTGAACTCTATTGCTTCGATACGTAGACATCTACAAACGCTATTTCCTTGCAAGGAAGTGTCGCATTTACATTCATTTGAAGTGCAGACGAGGAATACATGACACTTCGCAAATCATATTATATCTTACCATGAAACATAGAAATGAGATGTGATATCACGTTTTAAGAAGCATTAGAAATCTATTGCTACGATACGTAGACATCTGCAAACGCTATTTCTTTGCAAGGAAGTGTCGCATTTACATTCATTTGAAGTGTACACGAGGAATACATGACACTTCGCAAATCATATTATATCTTACCATGAAACATAGAAATGGGATGCGATATCGCGTTTTAAGAAGCATTAGAAATCTATTGCTACGATACGTAGACATCTGCAAACGCTATTTCCTAGCGAGGAAATGTCGCATTCACATTCATTTGAAGTGTAGACGAGGAATACATAACACTTCGCAAATCATATTATATCTTACCATGAAACATAGATGTGATATCGCGTTTTAAGAATCATAAGAACTCTATTGCTACGATACGTAGACAACTGCAAACGCTATTTCCTTGCAAGGAAGTGTCGCATTTACATTCATTTGAAGTGTAGACGAGGAATACATGACACTTCGCAAATCATATTATATCTTACCATGAAACATAGAAATGAGATGCGATATCGCGTTTTAAGAAGCATTAGAAATCTATTGCTACGATACGTAGACATCTGCAAACGCTATTTCCTAGCGAGGAAGTGTCGCATTCACATTCCTTTGAAGTGTAGACGAGGAATACATAACACTTCACAAATCATATTATATCTTACCATGAAACGTAGAAATGAGATGCGATATCGCGTTTTATGAATCATAAGAACTCTATTGCTACGATACGTAGACATCTGCAAACGCTATTTCCTAGCGAGGAAGTGTCGCATTCACATTCCTTTCAAGTGTAGACGAGGAATACATAACACTTCGCAAATCATATTATATCTTACCATGAAACATAGAAATGAGATGCAATATCGCGTTTTAAGAATCATAAGAACTCTATTGCTACGATACGTAGACATCTGCAGACGCTATTTCCTCGCAAGGAAGTGTCGCATTTACATTCATTTGAAGTGTAGACGAGGAATACATGACACTTTGCAAATCATATTATATCTTACCATGAAACATAGAAATGAGATGCGATATCGCGTTTTAAGAAGCATTAGAAATCTATTGCTACGATACGTAGACATCTGCAAACGCTATTTCTTTGCAAGGAAGTGTCGCATTTACATTTATTTGAAGTGTAGACGAGGAATACATAAAACTTCGCAATGAATATTATATCTTATCACGAAACATAGAAATGAGATGCGATATCGCGTTTTAAGAAGCAATAGAAATCTATTGTTACGATACGTAGACATCTGCAAACGCTATTTCCTAGCGAGGAAGTGTCGCATTTACATTCATTTGAATCGTATACGAGGAGTGCATGATACTTCTCAATGAATATTATATCTTATCATGAAACATAGATATGAGATGCAATATCTCGTTTTAAGAAGCATTTGAACTCTATTGCTTCGATACGTAGACATCTGCAAACGCTATTTCCTTGCAAGGAAGTGTCGCATTTACGTTCATTTGAATCGTAGACGAGGAATGCATAACACTTCGCAATGAATATTATATCTTATCATGAAACATATATATGAGATGCAATATCTTGTTTTAAGAAGCATTTGAACTCTATTGCTTCGATACGTAGACATCTACAAACGCTATTTCCTTGCAAGGAAGTGTCGCATTTACATTCATTTGAAGTGCAGACGAGGAATACATGACACTTCGCAAATCATATTATATCTTACCATGAAACATAGAAATGAGATGCAATATCGCGTTTTAAGAATCATAAGAACTCTATTGCTACGATACGTAGACATCTGCAAACGCTATTTCCTTGCAAGGAAGTGTCGCATTTACATTCATTTGAAGTGTACACGAGGAATACATGACACTTCGCAAATCATATTATATCTTACCATGAAACATAGAAATGGGATGCGATATCGCGTTTTAAGAAGCATTAGAAATCTATTGCTACGATACGTAGACATCTGCAAACGCTATTTCCTAGCGAGGAAATGTCGCATTCACATTCATTTGAAGTGTAGACGAGGAATACATAACACTTCGCAAATCATATTATATCTTACCATGAAACATAGATGTGATATCGCGTTTTAAGAATCATAAGAACTCTATTGCTACGATACGTAGACAACTGCAAACGCTATTTCCTTGCAAGGAAGTGTCGCATTTACATTCATTTGAAGTGTAGACGAGGAATACATGACACTTCGCAAATCATATTATATCTTACCATGAAACATAGAAATGAGATGCGATATCGCGTTTTAAGAAGCATTAGAAATCTATTGCTACGATACGTAGACATCTGCAAACGCTATTTCCTAGCGAGGAAGTGTCGCATTCACATTCCTTTGAAGTGTAGACGAGGAATACATAACACTTCACAAATCATATTATATCTTACCATGAAACGTAGAAATGAGATGCGATATCGCGTTTTATGAATCATAAGAACTCTATTGCTACGATACGTAGACATCTGCAAACGCTATTTCCTAGCGAGGAAGTGTCGCATTCACATTCCTTTCAAGTGTAGACGAGGAATACATAACACTTCGCAAATCATATTATATCTTACCATGAAACATAGAAATGAGATGCAATATCGCGTTTTAAGAATCATAAGAACTCTATTGCTACGATACGTAGACATCTGCAGACGCTATTTCCTCGCAAGGAAGTGTCGCATTTACATTCATTTGAAGTGTAGACGAGGAATACATGACACTTTGCAAATCATATTATATCTTACCATGAAACATAGAAATGAGATGCGATATCGCGTTTTAAGAAGCATTAGAAATCTATTGCTACGATACGTAGACATCTGCAAACGCTATTTCTTTGCAAGGAAGTGTCGCATTTACATTTATTTGAAGTGTAGACGAGGAATACATAAAACTTCGCAATGAATATTATATCTTATCACGAAACATAGAAATGAGATGCGATATCGCGTTTTAAGAAGCAATAGAAATCTATTGTTACGATACGTAGACATCTGCAAACGCTATTTCCTATCGAGGAAGTGTCGCATTTACATTCATTTGAATCGTATACGAGGAGTGCATGATACTTCTCAATGAATATTATATCTTATCATGAAACATAGATATGAGATGCAATATCTCGTTTTAAGAAGCATTTGAACTCTATTGCTTCGATACGTAGACATCTGCAAACGCTATTTCCTTGCAAGGAAGTGTCGCATTTACGTTCATTTGAATCGTAGACGAGGAATGCATAACACTTCGCAATGAATATTATATCTTATCATGAAACATATATATGAGATGCAATATCTTGTTTTAAGAAGCATTTGAACTCTATTGCTTCGATACGTAGACATCTACAAACGCTATTTCCTTGCAAGGAAGTGTCGCATTTACATTCATTTGAAGTGCAGACGAGGAATACATGACACTTCGCAAATCATATTATATCTTACCATGAAACATAGAAATGAGATGCAATATCGCGTTTTAAGAATCATAAGAACTCTATTGCTATGATACGTAGACATGTGCAGACGCTATTTCCTCGCAAGGAAGTGTCGCATTTACATTCATTTGAAGTGTAGACGAGGAATACATGACACTTCGCGAATCATATTATATCTTACCATGAAACGTAGAAATGAGATGCGATATCGCGTTTTAAGAATCATAAGAACTCTATTGCTACGATACGTAGACATCTGCAAACGCTATTTCCTAGCGAGGAAGTGTCGCATTCACATTCCTTTCAAGTGTAGACGAGGAATATATAACACTTCGCAAATCATATTATATCTTACCATGAAACATAGAAATGAGATGCAATATCGCGTTTTAAGAATCATAAGAACTCTATTGCTACGATACGTAGACATCTGCAGACGCTATTTCCTCGCAAGGAAGTGTCGCATTTACATTCATTTGAATCGTAGACGAGGAATGCATAACACTTCGCAATGAATATTATATCGTATCATGAAACATAAATATGAGATGCGATATCGCGTTTTAAGAATCATATGAACTCTATTGCTACGATACGTAGACATCTGCAATCGCTATTTCCTTGCAAGGATGTGTCGCATTTACTTTCATTTGAAGTGTAGACGAGGAATACATAACACTTCGCAAATCATGTTATATCTTACCATGAAACATAGAAATGAGATGCGATATCGCGTTTTAAGAAATCATAAGAACCCTATTGCTTCGATACGTAGACAACTGCAAACGCTATTTCCTTGCAAGGAAGTGTCGCATTTACTTTCTTTTGAAGTGTAGACGAGGAATACATAACACTTCGCAAATCATATTATATCTTACCATAAAACATAGAAATGAGATGCGATATCGCGTTTTAAGAATCATAAGAACACTATTGCTACGATACGTAGACATCTGAAAACGCTACTTCCTAGCGAGGAAATGTCGCATTCACATTCATTTGAAGTGTAGACGAGGAATACATAACACTTCGCAAATCATATTATATCTTACCATGAAACATAGAAATGAGATGCGATATCGCGTTTTAAGATTCATAAGAACTCTATTGCTACGATACGTAGACAACTTCAACGCTATTTCCTTGCAAGGAAGTGTCGCATTTACATTCATTTGAAGTGTAGACGAGGAATACATGACACTTCGCAAATCATATTATATCTTACCATGAAACATAGATATGAGATGCAATATCTCGACTTAAGAAGCATTTGAACTCTATTCCTTCGATACGTAGACATCTACAAACGCTATTTCCTTGCAAGGAAGTGTCGCATTTACATTCATTTGAAGTGCAGACGAGGAATACATGACACTTCGCAAATCATATTATATCTTACCATAAAACATAGAAATGAGATGCGATATCGCGTTTTAAGAATCATAAGAACACTATTGCTACGATACGTAGACATCTGAAAACGCTACTTCCTAGCGAGGAAATGTCGCATTCACATTCATTTGAAGTGTAGACGAGGAATACATAACACTTCGCAAATCATATTATATCTTACCATGAAACATAGAAATGAGATGCGATATCGCGTTTTAAGAAGCATTAGAAATCTATTGCTACGATACGTAGACATCTGCAAACGCTATTTCCTAGCGAGGAAGTGTCGCATTCACATTCCTTTGAAGTGTAGACGAGGAATACATAACACTTCACAAATCATATTATATCTTACCATTGAACGTAGAAATGAGATGCGATATCGCGTTTTATGAATCATAAGAACTCTACTGCTACGATACATAGACATCTGCAAACGCTATTTCCTAGCGAGGAAGTGTCGCATTCACATTCCTTTGAAGTGTAGAGGAGAAATACATAACACTTCGCAAATCATATTATATCTTACCATGAAACATAGAAATGAGATGCAATATCGCGTTTTAAGAATCATAAGAACTCTATTGCTACGATACGTAGACATGTGCAGACGCTATTTCCTCGCAAGGAAGTGTCGCATTTACATTCATTTGAAGTGTAGACGAGGAATACATGACACTTCGCGAATCATATTATATCTTACCATGAAACATAGAAATGAGATGCGATATCGCGTTTTAAGAAGCATTAGATATCTATTGCTACGATACGTAGACATCTGCAAACGCTATTGCCTAGCGAGGAAGTATCGCATTCACATTCCTTTGAAGTGTAGACGAGGAATACATAACACTTCGCAAATCATACTATATCTTACCATGAAACGTAGAAATGAGTTGCGATATCGCGTTTTAAGAAGCATTAGATATCTATTGCTACGATACGTAGACATCTGCAAACGCTATTTCCTAGCGAGGAAGTATCGCATTCACATTCCTTTGAAGTGTAGACGAGGAACACATAACACTTCGCAAATCATACTATATCTTACCATGAAACGTAGAAATGAGATGCGATATCGCGTTTTAAGAATCATAAGAACTCTATTGCTACGATACGTAGACATCTGCAAACGCTATTTCCTAGCGAGGAAGTGTCGCATTTACATTCATTTGAATCGTAGACGAGGAATGCATAACACTTCGCAATGAATATTATATCGTATCATGAAACATAAATATGAGATGCGATATCGCGTTTTAAGAATCATATGAACTCTATTGCTACGATACGTAGACATCTGCAATCGCTATTTCCTTGCAAGGATGTGTCGCATTTACTTTCATTTGAAGTGTAGACGAGGAATACATAACACTTCGCAAATCATGTTATATCTTACCATGAAACATAGAAATGAGATGCGATATCGCGTTTTAAGAAATCATAAGGACCCTATTGCTTCGATACGTAGACAACTGCAAACGCTATTTCCTTGGAAGGAAGTGTCGCACTTACATTCATTTGAATCGTATACGAGGAGTGCATGACACTTCGCAATGAAAATTATATCTTATCATGAAACATATATATGAGATGCAATATCTTGTTTTAAGAAGCATTTGAACTCTATTGCTACGATACGTAGACATCTACAAACGCTATTTCCTTACAAGGAAGTGTCGCATTTACATTCATTTGAAGTGCAGACGAGGAATACATGACACTTCGCAAATCAAATTATATCTTACCATGAAACATAGAAATGAGATGTGATATCTCGTTTTAAGAAGCATTAGAAATCTATTGCTACGATACGTAGACATCTGCAAACGCTATTTCTTTGCAAGGAAGTGTCGCATTTACATTCATTTGAAGTGTAGACGAGGAATACATGACACTTCGCAAATCATATTATATGTTACCATGAAACATAGATATGAGATGCAATATCTCGATTTAAGAAGCATTTGAACTCTATTGCTTCGATACGTAGACATCTACAAACGCTATTTCCTTGCAAGGAAGTGTCGCATTTACATTCATTTGAAGTGTACACGAGGAATACATGACACTTCGCAAATCATATTATATCTTACCATGAAACATAGAAATGAGATGCGATATCGCGTTTTAAGAAGCATTAGAAATCTATTGCTACGATACGTAGACATCTGCAAACGCTATTTCCTAGCGAGGAAATGTCGCATTCACATTCATTTGAAGTGTAGACGAGGAATACATAACACTTCGCAAATCATACTATATCTTACCATGAAACGTAGAAATGAGATGCGATATCGCGTTTAAGAAGCATTAGATATCTATTGCTACGATACGTAGACATCTGCAAACGCTATTTCGTAGCGAGGAAGTATCGCATTCACATTCCTTTGAAGTGTAGACGAGGAATACATAACACTTCGCAAATCATACTATATCTTACCATGAAACGTAGAAATGAGATGCGATATCGCGTTTTAAGAATCATAAGAACTCTATTGCTACGATACGTAGACATCTGCAAACGCTATTTCCTAACGAGGAAGTGTCGCATTCACATTCCTTTCAAGTGTAGACGAGGAATACATAACACTTCGCAAATCGTATTATATCTTACCATGAAACATAGAAATGAGATGCGATATCGCGTTTTAAGAAGCATTAGAAATCTATTGCTACGATACGTAGACATCTGCAAACGCTATTTCCTAGCGAGGAAGTGTCGCATTTACATTCATTTGAATCGTATACGAGGAGTGCATGACACTTCGCAATGAATATTATATCTTATCATGAAACATAGATATGAGATGCAATATCTCGTTTTAAGAAGCATTTGAACTCTATTGCTTCGATACGTAGACATCTGCAAACGCTATTTCCTAACGAGGAAGTGTCGCATTCACATTCCTTTCAAGTGTAGACGAGGAATACATAACACTTCGCAAATCGTATTATATCTTACCATGAAACATAGAAATGAGATGCGATATCGCGTTTTAAGAAGCATTAGAAATCTATTGCTACGATACGTAGACATCTGCAAACGCTATTTCCTAGCGAGGAAGTGTCGCATTTACATTCATTTGAATCGTATACGAGGAGTGCATGACACTTCGCAATGAATATTATATCTTATCATGAAACATAGATATGAGATGCAATATCTCGTTTTAAGAAGCATTTGAACTCTATTGCTTCGATACGTAGACATCTGCAAACGCTATTTCCTTGCAAGGAAGTGTCGCATTTACGTTCATTTGAATCGTAGACGAGGAATGCATAACACTTCGCAATGAACATTATATCTTATCATGAAACATATATATGAGATGCAATATCTTGTTTTAAGAAGCATTTGAACTCTATTGCATCGATACGTAGACATCTACATACGCTATTTCCTTGCAAGGAAGTGTCGCATTTACATTCATTTGAAGTGCAGACGAGGAATACATGACACTTCGCAAATCAAATTATATCTTACCATGAAACATAGAAATGAGATGTGATATCTCGTTTTAAGAAGCATTAGAAATCTATTGCTACGATACGTAGACATCTGCAAACGTGATTTCTTTGCAAGGAAGTGTCGCATTTACATTCATTTCAATCGTAGACGAGGAATGCATAACACTTCGCAATGAATATTATATCTTATCATGAAACATAAATATGAGATGCGATATCGCGTTTTAAGAATCATATGAACTCTATTGCTGCGGTACGTAGACATCTGCAATCGCTATTTCCTTGCAAGGAAGTGTCGCATTTACTTTCATTTGAAGTGTAGACGAGGAATACATAACACTTCGCAAATCATACTATATCTTACCATGAAACGTAGAAATGAGACGCGATATCGCGTTTTAAGAATCATAAGAACTCTATTGCTACGATACGTAGACAACTGCAAACGCTATTTCCTAGCGAGGAAGTGTCGCATTCACATTCCTTTCAAGTGTAGACGAGGAATACATAACACTTCGCAAATCATATTATATCTTACCATGAAACATAGAAATGAGATGCAATATCGCATTTTAAGAATCATAAGAACTCTATTGCTACGATACGTAGACATCTGCAGACGCTATTTCCTCGCAAGGAATTGTCGCATTTACATTCATTCGAAGTGTAGACGAGGAATACATGACACTTCGCAAATCGTATTATATCTTAACATGAAACATAGAAATGAGATGCGATATCGCGTTTTAAGAAGCATTAGAAATCTATTGCTACGATACGTAGACATCTGCAAACGCTATTTCCTGGCGAGGAAGAGTCGCATTTACATTCATTTGAATCGTATACGAGGAGTGCATGACACTTCGCAATGAATATTATATCTTATCATGAAACATAGATATGAGATGCAATATCTCGTTTTAAGAAGCATTTGAACTCTATTGCTTCGATACGTAGACATCTGCAAACGCTATTTCCTTGCAAGGAAGTGTCGCATTTACGTTCATTTGAATCGTAGACGAGGAATGCATAACACTTCGCAATGAATATTATATCTTATCATGAAACATATATATGAGATGCAATATCTTGTTTTAAGAAGCATTTGAACTCTATTGCATCGATACGTAGGCATCTACAAACGCTATTTCCTTGCAAGGAAGTGTCGCATTTACATTCATTTGAAGTGCAGACGAGGAATACATGACACTTCGCAAATCAAATTATGTCTTACCATGAAACATAGAAATGAGATGTGATATCTCGTTTTAAGAAGCATTAGAAATCTATTGCTACGATACGTAGACATCTGCAAACGCTATTTCTTTGCAAGGAAGTGTCGCATTTACATTCATTTGAATCGTAGACGAGGAATGCATAACACTTCGCAAATCATATTATATCTTACCATAAAACATAGAAATGAGATGCGATATCGCGTTTTAAGAATCATAAGAACACTATTGCTACGATACGTAGACATCTGAAAACGCTACTTCCTAGCGAGGAAATGTCGCATTCACATTCATTTGAAGTGTAGACGAGGAATACATAACACTTCGCAAATCATATTATATCTTACCATGAAACATAGAAATGAGATGCGATATCGCGTTTTAAGAATCATAAGAACTCTATTGCTACGATACGTAGACAACTTCAACGCTATTTCCTTGCAAGGAAGTGTCGCATTTACATTCATTTGAAGTGTAGACGAGGAATACGTAATACTTCGCAAATCATATTATATCTTACCATGAAACGTAGAAATGAGATGCGATATCGCGTTTTAAGAAGCATTAGATATCTATTGCTACGATACGTAGACATCTGCAAACGCTATTTCCTAGCGAGGAAGTGTCGCATTCACATTCATTTGAAGTGTAGACGAGGAATACGTAATACTTCGCAAATCATATTATATCTTACCATGAAACATAGAACTGAGATGCGATTTCGGGTTTTAAGAATCATAAGAACTCTATTGCTACGATACGTAGACAACTGCAAACGCTATTTCCTTGCAAGGAAGTGTCGCACTTACATTCATTTGTATCGTATACGAGGAATGCATAACACTTCGCAATGAATATTATATCTTATCATGAAACATAGGTATGAGATGCAATATCTCGTTTTAAGAAACATTTGAACTCTATTGCTACGATACCTAGACATCTGCAGACGCTATTTTCTAGCAAGGAAGTGTCGCATTTACATTCATTTGAATCGTAGACGAGGAATGCTTAACACTCCGCAATGAATATTATATCTTATCATGAAACATAAATATGAGATGCGATATCGCGTTTTAAGAATCATATGAACTCTATTGCTACGATACGTAGAAATCTGCAAACGCTATTTCCTTGCAAGGAAGTGTCGCATTTACATTCATTTGAAGTGTAGAAGTGGAATACATGACACTTCGCGAATCATATTATATCTTACCATGAAACATAGATATGAGATGCAATATCTCGATTTAAGAAGCATTTGAACACTATTGCTTCGATACGTAGACATCTACAAACGCTATTTCCGTGCAAGGAAGTGTCGCATTTACATTCATTTGAAGTGTAGACGAGGAATACATAACACTTCGCAAATCATGTTATATCTTACCATGAAACATAGAAATGAGATGCGATATCGCGTTTTAAGAATCATAAGAACCCAATTGCTTCGATACGTAGACAACTGCAAACGCTATTTCCTTGGAAGGAAGTGTCGCATTTACATTCATTTGAATCGTATACGAGGAGTGCATGACACTTCGCAATGAATATTATATCTTATCATGAAACATAGATTTGAGATGGAATATCTCGCTTCAAGAAGCATTTGAACACTATTGCTTCGATACGTAGACATCTGCAAACGCTATTTCCTTGCAAGGAAGTGTCGCATTTACGTTCATTTGAATCGTAGACGAGGAATGCATAACACTTCGCAATGAATATTATATCTTATCATGAAACATAGATATGAGATGCGATATCGCGTTTTAAGAAGCATTAGAACTCTATTGCTGCGATACCTAGACATCTGCAGACGCTATTTCCTAGCAAGGAAGTGTGGCATTCACATTCATTTGAAGTGTAGACGAGGAATACATAACACTTCGCGAATCATATTATATGTTACCATGAAACCTAGAAATGAGATGCGATATCGCGTTTTAAGAATCATAAGAACTCTATTGCTACGATACGTAGACATCTGCAAACGCTATTTCCTTGCTAGGAAGTGTCGCATTTACATTCGTTTGAAGTGTAGACGAGGAATACATAACACTTCGCAAATCATATTATATCTTACCATGAAACGTAGAAATGAGATGCGATATCGCGTTTTAAGAATCATAAGAACTCTATTGCTACGATACGTAGACATCTGCAAACGCTATTTCATAGCGAGGAAGTGTCGCATTCACATTCCTTTGAAGTGTAGACGAGCAATACATAACACTTCGCAAATCACATTATATCTTACCATGAAACATAGAAATGAGATGCAATATCGCGTTTCAAGAATCATAAGAACTCTATTGCTACGATACGTAGACATCTGCAGACGCTATTTCCTCGCAAGGAAGTGTCGCATTTACATTCATTTGAAGTGTAGACGAGGAATACATGACACTTCGCAAATCATATTATATCTTACCATGAAACATAGAAATGAGATGCGATATCGCGTTTTAAGAAGCATTAGAAATCTATTGCTGCGATACGTAGACATCTGCAAACGCTATTTCCTTGCTAGGAAGTGTCGCATTTACATACATTTGAAGTGTAGACGAGGAATACATGACACTTCGCGAATCATATTATATCTTACTATGAAACATAGAAATGAGATGCGATATCGCGTTTTAAGAAGCATTAGAAATCTATTGTTACGATACGTAGACATCTGCAAACGCTATTTCCTAGCGAGGAAGTGTCGCATTCACATTCCTATGAAGTGTAGATGAGGAATACATAACACTTCGCAAATCATATTATATCTTACCATGAAACATAGAAATGAGATGCGATATCGCGTTTTAAGTATCATAAGAACTCTACTGCTACGATACGTAGAAATCTGCAAACGCTATTTACTTGCAAGGAAGTGTCGCATTTACATTCATTTGAAGTGTAGACGAGGAATACATGACACTTCGCAAATCATATTATATCTTACCATGAAACATAGAAATGAGATGCGATATCGCGTCTTAAGAAGCATTAGAAATCTATTGCTACGATACGTAGACATCTGCAAACGCTATTTCCTTGCTAGGAAGTGTCGCATTTACATACATTTGAAGTGTAGACGAGGAATACATGACACTTCGCGAATCATATTATATCTTACCATGAAACATAGAAATGAGATTCGATATCGCGTTTTAAGAAGCATTAGATATCTATTGCTACGATACGTAGACATCTGCAAACGCTATTTCCTAGCGAGGAAGTGTCGCATTCACATTCCTTTGAAGTGTAGACGAGGAATACATAACACTTCGCAAATCATATTGTATCTTACCATGAAACATAGAAACGAGATGCGATATCGCGTTTTAGGAAGCATTAGAAATCTATTGATACGATACGTATACATCTGCAAACGCTATTTCCTAGCGAGGAAGTATCGCATTCACATTCCTTTGAAGTGTAGACGAGGAATACATAACACTTCGCAAATCATATTGTATCTTACCATGAAACATAGAAACGACATGCGATATCGCGTTTTAAGAAGCATTAGAAATCTATTGATACGATACGTATACATCTGCAAACGCTATTTCCTTGCAAGGAAGTGTCGCATTTACGTTCATTTGAATCGTAGACGAGGAATGCATAACACTTCGCAATGAATATTATATCTTATCATGAAACATATATATGAGATGCAATATCTTGTTTTAAGAAGCATTTGAACTCTATTGCATCGATACGTAGTCATCTACAAACGCTATTTCCTTGCAAGGAAGTGTCGCATTTACATTCATTTGAAGTGCAGACGAGGAATACATGACACTTCGCAAATCAAATTATATCTTACCATGAAACATAGAAATGAGATGTGATATCTCGTTTTAAGAAGCATTAGAAATCTATTGCTACGATACGTAGACATCTGCAGACGCTATTTCTTTGCAAGGAAGTGTCGCATTTACATTCATTTGAATCGTAGACGAGGAATGCATAACACTTCGCAAATCATATTATATCTTACCATAAAACATAGAAATGAGATGCGATATCGCGTTTTAAGAATCATAAGAACACTATTGCTACGATACGTAGACATCTGAAAACGCTACTTCCTAGCGAGGAAATGTCGCATTCACATTCATTTGAAGTGTAGACGAGGAATACATAACACTTCGCAAATCATATTATATCTTACCATGAAACATAGAAATGAGATGCGATATCGCGTTTTAAGAATCATAAGAACTCTATTGCTACGATACGTAGACAACTTCAACGCTATTTCCTTGCAAGGAAGTGTCGCATTTACATTCATTTGAAGTGTAGACGAGGAATACGTAATACTTCGCAAATCATATTATATCTTACCATGAAACGTAGAAATGAGATGCGATATCGCGTTTTAAGAAGCATTAGATATCTATTGCTACGATACGTAGACATCTGCAAACGCTATTTCCTAGCGAGGAAGTGTCGCATTCATATTCATTTGAAGTGTAGACGAGGAATACGTAATACTTCGCAAATCATATTATATCTTACCATGAAACATAGAACTGAGATGCGATTTCGGGTTTTAAGAATCATAAGAACTCTATTGCTACGATACGTAGACAACTGCAAACGCTATTTCCTTGCAAGGAAGTGTCGCACTTACATTCATTTGTATCGTATACGAGGAATGCATAACACTTCGCAATGAATATTATATCTTATCATGAAACATAGATATGAGATGCAATATCTCGTTTTAAGAAGCATTTGAACTCTATTGCTACGATACCTAGACATCTGCAGACGCTATTTTCTAGCAAGGAAGTGTCGCATTTACATTCATTTGAATCGTAGACGAGGAATGCTTAACACTCCGCAATGAATATTATATCTTATCATGAAACATAAATATGAGATGCGATATCGCGTTTTAAGAATCATATGAACTCTATTGCTACGATACGTAGAAATCTGCAAACGCTATTTCCTTGCAAGGAAGTGTCGCATTTACATTCATTTGAAGTGTAGAAGTGGAATACATGACACTTCGCGAATCATATTATATCTTACCATGAAACATAGATATGAGATGCAATATCTCGATTTAAGAAGCATTTGAACTCTATTGCTTCGATACGTAGACATCTACAAACGCTATTTCCGTGCAAGGAAGTGTCGCATTTACATTCATTTGAAGTGTAGACGAGGAATACATAACACTTCGCAAATCATGTTATATCTTACCATGAAACATAGAAATGAGATGCGATATCGCGTTTTAAGAATCATAAGAACCCAATTGCTTCGATACGTAGACAACTGCAAACGCTATTTCCTTGGAAGGAAGTGTCGCATTTACATTCATTTGAATCGTATACGAGGAGTGCATGACACTTCGCAATGAATATTATATCTTATCATGAAACATAGATTTGAGATGCAATATCTCGTTTCAAGAAGCATTTGAACACTATTGCTTCGATACGTAGACATCTGCAAACGCTATTTCCTTGCAAGGAAGTGTCGCATTTACGTTCATTTGAATCGTAGACGAGGAATGCATAACACTTCGCAATGAATATTATATCTTATCATGAAACATAGATATGAGATGCGATATCGCGTTTTAAGAAGCATTAGAACTCTATTGCTGCGATACCTAGACATCTGCAGACGCTATTTCCTAGCAAGGAAGTGTGGCATTCACATTCATTTGAAGTGTAGACGAGGAATACATAACACTTCGCGAATCATATTATATGTTACCATGAAACCTAGAAATGAGATGCGATATCGCGTTTTAAGAATCATAAGAACTCTATTGCTACGATACGTAGACATCTGCAAACGCTATTTCCTTGCTAGGAAGTGTCGCATTTACATTCATTTGAAGTGTAGACGAGGAATACATAACACTTCGCAAATCATATTATATCTTACCATGAAACGTAGAAATGAGATGCGATATCGCGTTTTAAGAATCATAAGAACTCTATTGCTACGATACGTAGACATCTGCAAACGCTATTTCATAGCGAGGAAGTGTCGCATTCACATTCCTTTGAAGTGTAGACGAGCAATACATAACACTTCGCAAATCACATTATATCTTACCATGAAACATAGAAATGAGATGCAATATCGCGTTTCAAGAATCATAAGAACTCTATTGCTACGATACGTAGACATCTGCAGACGCTATTTCCTCGCAAGGAAGTGTCGCATTTACATTCATTTGAAGTGTAGACGAGGAATACATGACACTTCGCAAATCATATTATATCTTACCATGAAACATAGAAATGAGATGCGATATCGCGTTTTAAGAAGCATTAGAAATCTATTGCTGCGATACGTAGACATCTGCAAACGCTATTTCCTTGCTAGGAAGTGTCGCATTTACATACATTTGAAGTGTAGACGAGGAATACATGACACTTCGCGAATCATATTATATCTTACTATGAAACATAGAAATGAGATGCGATATCGCGTTTTAAGAAGCATTAGAAATCTATTGTTACGATACGTAGACATCTGCAAACGCTATTTCCTAGCGAGGAAGTGTCGCATTCACATTCCTATGAAGTGTAGATGAGGAATACATAACACTTCGCAAATCATATTATATCTTACCATGAAACATAGAAATGAGATGCGATATCGCGTTTTAAGTATCATAAGAACTCTACTGCTACGATACGTAGAAATCTGCAAACGCTATTTACTTGCAAGGAAGTGTCGCATTTACATTCATTTGAAGTGTAGACGAGGAATACATGACACTTCGCAAATCATATTATATCTTACCATGAAACATAGAAATCAGATGCGATATCGCGTTTTAAGAAGCACTAGAAATCTATTGCTACCATACGTAGACATCTGCAAACGCTATTTCCTTGCTAGGAAGTGTCGCATTTACATTCATTTGAAGTGTAGACGAGGAATACATAACACTTCGCAAATCATATTATATCTTACCATGAAACATAGAAATGAGATGCGATATCGCGTCTTAAGAAGCATTAGAAATCTATTGCTACGATACGTAGACATCTGCAAACGCTATTTCCTTGCTAGGAAGTGTCGCATTTACATACATTTGAAGTGTAGACGAGGAATACATGACACTTCGCGAATCATATTATATCTTACCATGAAACATAGAAATGAGATTCGATATCGCGTTTTAAGAAGTATTAGATATCTATTGCTACGATACGTAGACATCTGCAAACGCTATTTCCTAGCGAGGAAGTGTCGCATTCACATTCCTTTGAAGTGTAGACGAGGAATACATAACACTTCGCAAATCATATTGTATCTTACCATGAAACATAGAAACGAGATGCGATATCGCGTTTTAGGAAGCATTAGAAATCTATTGATACGATACGTATACATCTGCAAACGCTATTTCCTAGCGAGGAAGTATCGCATTCACATTCCTTTGAAGTGTAGACGAGGAATACATAACACTTCGCAAATCATATTGTATCTTACCATGAAACATAGAAACGACATGCGATATCGCGTTTTAAGAAGCATTAGAAATCTATTGATACGATACGTATACATCTGCAAACGCTATTTCCTTGCAAGGAAGTGTCGCATTTACATTCATTTGAAGTGTAGACGAGGAATACGTAATACTTCGCAAATCATATTATATCTTACCATGAAACGTAGAAATGAGATGCGATATCGCGTTTTAAGAAGCATTAGATATCTATTGCTACGATACGTAGACATCTGCAAACGATATTTCCTAGCGAGGAAGTGTCGCATTCACATTCATTTGAAGTGTAGACGAGGAATACGTAATACTTCGCAAATCATATTATATCTTACCATGAAACATAGAACTGAGATGCGATTTCGGGTTTTAAGAATCATAAGAACTCTATTGCTACGATACGTAGACAACTGCAAACGCTATTTCCTTGCAAGGAAGTGTCGCACTTACATTCATTTGTATCGTATACGAGGAATGCATAACACTTCGCAATGAATATTATATCTTATCATGAAACATAGATATGAGATGCAATATCTCGTTTTAAGAAGCATTTGAACTCTATTGCTACGATACCTAGACATCTGCAGACGCTATTTTCTAGCAAGGAAGTGTCGCATTTACATTCATTTGAATCGTAGACGAGGAATGCTTAACACTCCGCAATGAATATTATATCTTATCATGAAACATAAATATGAGATGCGATATCGCGTTTTAAGAATCATATGAACTCTATTGCTACGATACGTAGAAATCTGCAAACGCTATTTCCTTGCAAGGAAGTGTCGCATTTACATTCATTTGAAGTGTAGAAGTGGAATACATGACACTTCGCGAATCATATTATATCTTACCATGAAACATAGATATGAGATGCAATATCTCGATTTAAGAAGCATTTGAACTCTATTGCTTCGATACGTAGACATCTGCAAACGCTATTTCCTTGCAAGGAAGTGTCGCATTTACGTTCATTTGAATCGTAGAAGAGGAATGCATAACACTTCGCAATGAATATTATATCTTATCATGAAACATAGAAATGAGATGCGATATCGCGTTTTAAGAATCATAAGAACCCAATTGCTTCGATACGTAGACAACTGCAAACGCTATTTCCTTGGAAGGAAGTGTCGCATTTACATTCATTTGAATCGTATACGAGGAGTGCATGACACTTCGCAATGAATATTATATCTTATCATGAAACATAGATTTGAGATGCAATATCTCGTTTCAAGAAGCATTTGAACACTATTGCTTCGATACGTAGACATCTGCAAACGCTATTTCCTTGCAAGGAAGTGTCGCATTTACGTTCATTTGAATCGTAGAAGAGGAATGCATAACACTTCGCAATGAATATTATATCTTATCATGAAACATAGATATGAGATGCGATATCGCGTTTTAAGAAGCATTAGAACTCTATTGCTGCGATACCTAGACATCTGCAGACGCTATTTCCTAGCAAGGAAGTGTGGCATTCACATTCATTTGAAGTGTAGACGAGGAATACATAACACTTCGCGAATCATATTATATGTTACCATGAAACCTAGAAATGAGATGCGATATCGCGTTTTAAGAATCATAAGAACTCTATTGCTACGATACGTAGACATCTGCAAACGCTATTTCCTTGCTAGGAAGTGTCGCATTTACATTCATTTGAAGCGTAGACGAGGAATACATAACACTTCGCAAATCATATTATATCTTACCATGAAACGTAGAAATGAGATGCGATATCGCGTTTTAAGAATCATAAGAACTCTATTGCTACGATACGTAGACAACTGCAAACGCTATTTCATAGCGAGGAAGTGTCGCATTCACATTCCTTTGAAGTGTAGACGAGCAATACATAACACTTCGCAAATCACATTATATCTTACCATGAAACATAGAAATGAGATGCAATATCGCGTTTCAAGAATCATAAGAACTCTATTGCTACGATACGTAGACATCTGCAGACGCTATTTCCTCGCAAGGAAGTGTCGCATTTACATTCATTTGAAGTGTAGACGAGGAATACATGACACTTCGCAAATCATATTATATCTTACCATGAAACATAGAAATGAGATGCGATATCGCGTTTTAAGAAGCATTAGAAATCTATTGCTGCGATACGTAGACATCTGCAAACGCTATTTCCTTGCTAGGAAGTGTCGCATTTACATACATTTGAAGTGTAGACGAGGAATACATGACACTTCGCGAATCATATTATATCTTACTATGAAACATAGAAATGAGATGCGATATCGCGTTTTAAGAAGCATTAGAAATCTATTGTTACGATACGTAGACATCTGCAAACGCTATTTCCTAGCGAGGAAGTGTCGCATTCACATTCCTATGAAGTGTAGATGAGGAATACATAACACTTCGCAAATCATATTATATCTTAACATGAAACATAGAAATGAGATGCGATATCGCGTTTTAAGTATCATAAGAACACTACTGCTACGATACGTAGAAATCTGCAAACGCTATTTACTTGCAAGGAAGTGTCGCATTTACATTCATTTGAAGTGTAGACGAGGAATACATGACACTTCGCAAATCATATTATATCTTACCATGAAACATAGAAATCAGATGCGATATCGCGTTTTAAGAAGCACTAGAAATCTATTGCTACCATACGTAGACATCTGCAAACGCTATTTCCTTGCTAGGAAGTGTCGCATTTACATTCATTTGAAGTGTAGACGAGGAATACATAACACTTCGCAAATCATATTATATCTTACCATGAAACGTAGAAATGAGATGCGATATCGCGTTTTAAGAATCATAAGAACTCTATTGCTACGATACGTAGACATCTGCAAACGCTATTTCATAGCGAGGAAGTGTCGCATTCACATTCCTTTGAAGTGTAGACGAGCAATACATAACACTTCGCAAATCACATTATATCTTACCATGAAACATAGAAATGAGATGCAATATCGCGTTTCAAGAATCATAAGAACTCTATTGCTACGATACGTAGACATCTGCAGACGCTATTTCCTCGCAAGGAAGTGTCGCATTTACATTCATTTGAAGTGTAGACGAGGAATACATGACACTTCGCAAATCATATTATATCTTACCATGAAACATAGAAATGAGATGCGATATCGCGTTTTAAGAAGCATTAGAAATCTATTGCTGCGATACGTAGACATCTGCAAACGCTATTTCCTTGCTAGGAAGTGTCGCATTTACATACATTTGAAGTGTAGACGAGGAATACATGACACTTCGCGAATCATATTATATCTTACTATGAAACATAGAAATGAGATGCGATATCGCGTTTTAAGAAGCATTAGAAATCTATTGTTACGATACGTAGACATCTGCAAACGCTATTTCCTAGCGAGGAAGTGTCGCATTCACATTCCTATGAAGTGTAGATGAGGAATACATAACACTTCGCAAATCATATTATATCTTACCATGAAACATAGAAATGAGATGCGATATCGCGTTTTAAGTATCATAAGAACTCTACTGCTACGATACGTAGAAATCTGCAAACGCTATTTACTTGCAAGGAAGTGTCGCATTTACATTCATTTGAAGTGTAGACGAGGAATACATGACACTTCGCAAATCATATTATATCTTACCATGAAACATAGAAATCAGATGTGATATCGCGTTTTAAGAAGCACTAGAAATCTATTGCTACCATACGTAGACATCTGCAAACGCTATTTCCTTGCTAGGAAGTGTCGCATTTACATTCATTTGAAGTGTAGACGAGGAATACATAACACTTCGCAAATCATATTATATCTTACCATGAAACATAGAAATGAGATGCGATATCGCGTCTTAAGAAGCATTAGAAATCTATTGCTACGATACGTAGACATCTGCAAACGCTATTTCCTTGCTAGGAAGTGTCGCATTTACATACATTTGAAGTGTAGACGAGGAATACATGACACTTCGCGAATCATATTATATCTTACCATGAAACATAGAAATGAGATTCGATATCGCGTTTTAAGAAGCATTAGATATCTATTGCTACGATACGTAGACATCTGCAAACGCTATTTCCTAGCGAGGAAGTGTCGCATTCACATTCCTTTGAAGTGTAGACGAGGAATACATAACACTTCGCAAATCATATTGTATCTTACCATGAAACATAGAAACGAGATGCGATATCGCGTTCTGGAAGCATTAGAAATCTATTGATACGATACGTATACATCTGCAAACGCTATTTCCTAGCGAGGAAGTATCGCATTCACATTCCTTTGAAGTGTAGACGAGGAATACATAACACTTCGCAAATCATATTGTATCTTACCATGAAACATAGAAACGACATGCGATATCGCGTTTTAAGAAGCATTAGAAATCTATTGATACGATACGTATACATCTGCAAACGCTATTTCCTAGCGAGGAAGTATCGGATTCACATTCCTTTGAAGTGTAGACGAGGAATACATAACACTTCGCAAATCATATTATATCTTACCATGAAACGTAGAAATGAGATGCGATATCGCGTTTTAAGAATCATAAGAACTCTATTGCTACGATACGTAGACATCTGCAAACGCTATTTCCTTGCGAGGAAGTGTCGTATTTATATTCATTTGAAGTGTAGACGAGGAATACATGACACTTCGCAAATCATATTATATCTTACTATGAAACATAGAAATGAGATGCGATATCGCGTTTTAAGAAGCAATAGAAATCTATTGTTTCGATACGTAGACATCTGCAAACGCTATTTCCTAGCGAGGAAGTGTCGCATTCACATTCCTATGAAGTGTAGATGAGGAATACATAACACTTCGCAAATCATATTATATCTTACCATGAAACATAGAAATGATATGCGATATCGCGTTTTAAGTATCATAAGAACTCTACTGCTACGATACGTAGAAATCTGCAAACGCTATTTACTTGCAAGGAAGTGTCGCATTTACATTCATTTGAAGTGTAGACGAGGAATACATGACAGTTCGCAAATCATATTATATCTTACCATGAAACATAGAAATCAGATGCGATATCGCGTTTTAAGAAGCACTAGAAATCTATTGCTACCATACGTAGACATCTGCAAACGCTATTTCCTTGCTAGGAAGTGTCGCATTTACATTCATTTGAAGTGTAGACGAGGAATACATAACACTTCGCAAATCATATTATATCTTACCATGAAACATAGAAATGAGATGCGATATCGCGTCTTAAGAAGCATTAGAAACCTATTGCTACGATACGTAGACATCTGCAAACGCTATTTCCTTGCTAGGAAGTGTCGCATTTACATACATTTGAAGTGTAGACGAGGAATACATGACACTTCGCGAATCATATTATATCTTACCATGAAACATAGAAATGAGATTCGATATCGCGTTTTAAGAAGCATTAGAAATCTATTGCTACCATACGTGGACATCTGCGAACGCTACTTCCTTGCTAGGAAGTGTCGCATTTACATTCATTTGAAGTGTAGACGAGGAATACATAACACTTCGCAAATCATATTATATCTTACCATGAAACATAGAAATGAGATGCGATATCGCGTTTTGAGAATCATAAGAACTCTATTGCTACGATACGTAGAAACATTCAAACGCTATTTCCTTGCAAGGAAGTGTCGCATTTACATTCATTTGAAGTGTAGACGAGGAATACATAACACTTCGCAAGTTATATTATATCTTACCATGAAACATAGAATTGAGATGCGATATCGCGTTTTAAGAATCATAAGAACTCCATTGCTACGATACGTAGACATCTGCAAACGCTATTTCCTTGCTAGGAAGTGTCGCATTTACATTCATTTGAAGTGTAGACGAGGAATACATGACACTTCGCAAATCATATTATATCTTACCATGAAACATAGAAATGAGATGTGATATCGCGTTTTAAGAAGCATTAGAAATCTATTGCTACGATACGTAGACATCTGCAAACGCTATTTCCTTGCTAGGAAGTGTCGCATTAACATACATTTGAAGTGTAGACGAGGAATACATGACACTTCGCGAATCATATTATATCTTACTATGAAACATAGAAATGAGATGCGATATCGCGTTTTAAGAAGCATTAGAAATCTATTGTTACGATACGTAGACATCTGCAAACGCTATTTCCTAGCGAGGAAGTGTCGCATTCACATTCCTATGAAGTGTAGATGAGGAATACATAACACTTCGCAAATCATATTATATCTTACCATGAAACATAGAAATGAGATGCGATATTGCGTTTTAAGAAGCACTAGAAATATATTGCTACCATACGTAGACATCTGCAAACGCTATTTCCTTGCTAGGAAGTGTCGCATTTACATTCATTTGAAGTGTAGACGTGGAATACATAACACTTCGCAAATCATATTATATCTTACCATGAAACATAGAAATGAGATGCGATATCGCGTCTTAAGAAGCATTAGAAATCTATTGCTACGATACGTAGACATCTGCAATCGCTATTTCCTTGCTAGGAAGTGTCGCATTTACATACATTTGAAGTGTAGACGAGGAATACATGACACTTCGCGAATCATATTATATCTTACCATGAAACATAGAAATGAGATTCGATATCACGTTTTAAGAAGCATTAGATATCTATTGCTACGATACGTAGACATCTGCAAACGCTATTTCCTAGCGAGGAAGTGTCGCATTCACATTCCTTTGAAGTGTAGACGAGGAATACATAACACTTCGCAAATCATATTGTATCCTACCATGAAACATAGAAACGAGATGCGATATCGCGTTTTAGGAAGCATTAGAAATCTATTGATACGATACGTATACATCTGCAAACGCTATTTCCTAGCGAGGAAGTATCGCATTCACATTCCTTTGAAGTGTAGACGAGGAATACATAACACTTCGCAAATCATATTATATCTTACCATGAAACGTAGAAATGAGATGCGATATCGCGTTTTAAGAATCATAAGAACTCTATTGCTACGATACGTAGACATCTGCAAACGCTATTTCCTTGCGAGGAAGTGTCGTATTTACATTCATTTGAAGTGTAGACGAGGAATACATGACAGTTCGCAAATCATATTATATCTTACCATGAAACATAGAAATCAGATGCGATATCGCGTTTTAAGAAGCATTAGATATCTATTGCTACGATACGTAGACATCTGCAAACGCTATTTCCTAGCGAGGAAGTGTCGCATTCACATTCCTTTGAAGTGTAGACGAGGAATACATAACACTTCGCAAATCATATTGTATCCTACCATGAAACATAGAAACGAGATGCGATATCGCGTTTTAGGAAGCATTAGAAATCTATTGATACGATACGTATACATCTGCAAACGCTATTTCCTAGCGAGGAAGTATCGCATTCACATTCCTTTGAAGTGTAGACGAGGAATACATAACACTTCGCAAATCATATTATATCTTACCATGAAACGTAGAAATGAGATGCGATATCGCATTTTAAGAATCATAAGAACTCTATTGCTACGATACGTAGACATCTGCAAACGCTATTTCCTAGCGAGGAAGTGTCGCATTCACATTCCTTTGAAGTGTAGACGAGGAATACATGACACTTCGCAAATCATATTATATCTTACCATGAAACATAGAAATCAGATGCGATATCGCGTTTTAAGAAGCATTAGAAATCTATTGCTACCATACGTGGACATCTGCGAACGCTACTTCCTTGCTAGGAAGTGTCGCATTTACATTCATTTGAAGTGTAGACGAGGAATACATAACACTTCGCAAATCATATTATATCTTACCATGAAACATAGAAATGAGATGCGATATCGCGTTTTGAGAATCATAAGAACTCTATTGCTACGATACTTAGAAACATTCAAACGCTATTTCCTTGCAAGGAAGTGTCGCATTTACATTCATTTGAAGTGTAGGCGAGGAATACATAACACTTCGCAAGTTATATTATATCTTACCATGAAACATAGAATTGAGATGCGATATCGCGTTTTAAGAATCATAAGAACTCCATTGCTACGATACGTAGACATCTGCAAACGCTATTTCCATGCAAGGAAGTGTCGCATTTACATTCATTTGAAGTGTAGACGAGGAATACATAACACTTCACAAATCATATTATATCTTACCATGAAACATAGAAATGAGATGCGATATCGCGTTTTAAGAAGCATTAGAAATCTATCGCTACGATACCTAGACATCTGCAGACGCTATTTCCTAGCAAGGAAGTGTCGCATTTACATTCATTTTAAGTGTAGACGAGGAATACATGACAGTTCGCAAATCATATTATATCTTACCATGAAATATAGAAATGATATGCGATATCGCGTTTTAAGAAGCATTAGAAACCTATTGCTACGATACGTAGACATCTGCAAACGCTATTTCCTTGCAAGGAAGTGTCGCATTTACATTCATTTGTAGTGTAGACGAGGAAGACATAACGCTTCGCAAATCATATTATATCTTACCATGAAACATAGAAATGAGATGCGATATCGCGTTTTAAGAATCATAAAAACTCTATTGCTACGATACGTAGACATCTGCAAACGCTATTTCCTTGCAAGGAAGTGTCGCATTTACATTCATTTGAATCGTAGACGAGGAATGCATAACACTTCGCAAATCATATTATATCTTACCATGAAACATAGAAATGAGATGCGATATCGCGTTTTAAGAAGCATTAGAAATCTACTGCTACGATACCTAGACATCTGCAGACGCTATTTCCTAGCAAGGAAGTGGGGCATTTACATTCATTTGATGTGTAGACGAGGAATACATGACACTTCGCAAATCATATTATATCTTACCATGGAACATAGAAATGAGATGCGATATCGCGTTTTAAGGAGCATTAGAAATCTATTGCTACGATACGTAAACATCTGCATACGCAATTTCCTTGCTAGGAAGTGTCGCATTTACACTCATTTGAAGTGTATACGAGGAATACATTACACTTCGCAAATCATATTATATCTTACCATGAAACATAGAAATGTGATGTGATATCGCGTTTTAAGAAGCATTAGAAATCTACTGCTACGATACCTAGACATCTGCAGACGCTATTTCCTAGCAAGGAAGTGGGGCATTTACATTCATTTGATGTGTAGACGAGGAATACATGACACTTCGCAAATCATATTATATCTTACCATGAAACATTGAAATGAGATGCGATATCGCGTTTTAAGAAGCATTAGAAATCTATTGCTACGATACGTAAACATCTGCATACGCAATTTCCTTGCTAGGAAGTGTCGCATTTACATTCATTTGAAGTGTAGACGAGGAATACATAACACTTCGCAAGTCATATTATATCTTACCATGAAACATAGAATTGAGATGCGATATCGCGTTTTAAGAATCATAAGAACTCCATTGCTACGATACGTAGACATCTGCAAACGCTATTTCCATGCAAGGAAGTGTCGCATTTACATTCATTTGAAGTGTAGACGAGGAATACATAACACTTCACAAATGATATTATATCTTACCATGAAACATAGAAATGAGATGCGATATCGCGTTTTAAGAAGCATTAGAAATCTATCGCTACGATACCTAGACATCTGCAGACGCTATTTCCTAGCAAGGAAGTGTCGCATTTACATTCATTTGAAGTGTAGACGAGGAATACATGACACTTCGCAAATCATATTATATCTTACCATGAAATATAGAAATGATATGCGATATCGCGTTTTAAGAAGCATTAGAAACCTATTGCTACGATACGTAGACATCTGCAAACGCTATTTCCTTGCAAGGAAGTGTCGCATTTACATTCATTTGTAGTGTAGACGAGGAAGACATAACGCTTCGCAAATCATATTATATCTTACCATGAAACATAGAAATGAGATGCGATATCGCGTTTTAAGAATCATAAAAACTCTATTGCTACGATACGTAGACATCTGCAAACGCTATTTCCTAGCGAGGAAGTGTCGCATTCACATTCCTTTGAAGTGTAGACGAGGAATACATAACACTTCGCAAATCATATTGTATCCTACCATGAAACATAGAAACGAGATGCGATATCGCGTTTTAGGAAGCATTAGAAATCTATTGATACGATACGTATACATCTGCAAACGCTATTTCCTAGCGAGGAAGTATCGCATTCACATTCCTTTGAAGTGTAGACGAGGAATACATAACACTTCGCAAATCATATTATATCTTACCATGAAACGTAGAAATGAGATGCGATATCGCGTTTTAAGAATCATAAGAACTCTATTGCTACGATACGTAGACATCTGCAAACGCTATTTCCTTGCGAGGAAGTGTCGTATTTACATTCATTTGAAGTGTAGACGAGGAATACATGACAGTTCGCAAATCATATTATATCTTACCATGAAACATAGAAATCAGATGCGATATCGCGTTTTAAGAAGCATTAGATATCTATTGCTACGATACGTAGACATCTGCAAACGCTATTTCCTAGCGAGGAAGTGTCGCATTCACATTCCTTTGAAGTGTAGACGAGGAATACATAACACTTCGCAAATCATATTGTATCCTACCATGAAACATAGAAACGAGATGCGATATCGCGTTTTAGGAAGCATTAGAAATCTATTGATACGATACGTATACATCTGCAAACGCTATTTCCTAGCGAGGAAGTATCGCATTCACATTCCTTTGAAGTGTAGACGAGGAATACATAACACTTCGCAAATCATATTATATCTTACCATGAAACGTAGAAATGAGATGCGATATCGCATTTTAAGAATCATAAGAACTCTATTGCTACGATACGTAGACATCTGCAAACGCTATTTCCTTGCGAGGAAGTGTCGTATTTACATTCATTTGAAGTGTAGACGAGGAATACATGACAGTTCGCAAATCATATTATATCTTACCATGAAACATAGAAATCAGATGCGATATCGCGTTTTAAGAAGCACTAGAAATCTATTGCTACCATACGTAGACATCTGCAAACGCTATTTCCTTGCTAGGAAGTGTCGCATTTACATTCATTTGAAGTGTAGACGAGGAATACATAACACTTCGCAAATCATATTATATCTTACCATGAAACATAGAAATGAGATGCGATATCGCGTCTTAAGAAGCATTAGAAATCTATTGCTACGATACGTAGACATCTGCAAACACTATTTCCTTGCTAGGAAGTGTCGCATTTACATACATTTGAAGTGTAGACGAGGAATACATGACACTTCGCGAATCATATTATATCTTACCATGAAACATAGAAATGAGATTCGATATCGCGTTTTAAGAAGCATTAGATATCTATTGCTACGATACGTAGACATCTGCAAACGCTATTTCCTAGCGAGGAAGTGTCGCATTCACATTCCTTTGAAGTGTAGACGAGGAATACATGACACTTCGCAAATCATATTATATCTTACCATGAAACATAGAAATCAGATGCGATATCGCGTTTTAAGAAGCATTAGAAATCTATTGCTACCATACGTGGACATCTGCGAACGCTACTTCCTTGCTAGGAAGTGTCGCATTTACATTCATTTGAAGTGTAGACGAGGAATACATAACACTTCGCAAATCATATTATATCTTACCATGAAACATAGAAATGAGATGCGATATCGCGTTTTGAGAATCATAAGAACTCTATTGCTACGATACGTAGAAACATTCAAACGCTATTTCCTTGCAAGGAAGTGTCGCATTTACATTCATTTGAAGTGTAGGCGAGGAATACATAACACTTCGCAAGTTATATTATATCTTACCATGAAACATAGAATTGAGATGCGATATCGCGTTTTAAGAATCATAAGAACTCCATTGCTACGATACGTAGACATCTGCAAACGCTATTTCCATGCAAGGAAGTGTCGCATTTACATTCATTTGAAGTGTAGACGAGGAATACATAACACTTCACAAATCATATTATATCTTACCATGAAACATAGAAATGAGATGCGATATCGCGTTTTAAGAAGCATTAGAAATCTATCGCTACGATACCTAGACATCTGCAGACGCTATTTCCTAGCAAGGAAGTGTCGCATTTACATTCATTTTAAGTGTAGACGAGGAATACATGACAGTTCGCAAATCATATTATATCTTACCATGAAATATAGAAATGATATGCGATATCGCGTTTTAAGAAGCATTAGAAACCTATTGCTACGATACGTAGACATCTGCAAACGCTATTTCCTTGCAAGGAAGTGTCGCATTTACATTCATTTGTAGTGTAGACGAGGAAGACATAACGCTTCGCAAATCATATTATATCTTACCATGAAACATAGAAATGTGATGCGATATCGCGTTTTAAGAATCATAAAAACTCTATTGCTACGATACGTAGACATCTGCAAACGCTATTTCCTTGCAAGGAAGTGTCGCATTTACATTCATTTGAAGTGTAGACGAGGAATACATAACACTTCGCAAGTCATATTATATCTTACCATGAAACATAGAATTGAGATGCGATATCGCGTTTTAAGAATCATAAGAACTCCATTGCTACGATACGTAGACATCTGCAAACGCTATTTCCATGCAAGGAAGTGTCGCATTTACATTCATTTGAAGTGTAGACGAGGAATACATAACACTTCACAAATGATATTATATCTTACCATGAAACATAGAAATGAGATGCGATATCGCGTTTTAAGAAGCATTAGAAATCTATCGCTACGATACCTAGACATCTGCAGACGCTATTTCCTAGCAAGGAAGTGTCGCATTTACATTCATTTGAAGTGTAGACGAGGAATACATGACACTTCGCAAATCATATTATATCTTACCATGAAATATAGAAATGATATGCGATATCGCGTTTTAAGAAGCATTAGAAACCTATTGCTACGATACGTAGACATCTGCAAACGCTATTTCCTTGCAAGGAAGTGTCGCATTTACATTCATTTGTAGTGTAGACGAGGAAGACATAACGCTTCGCAAATCATATTATATCTTACCATGAAACATAGAAATGAGATGCGATATCGCGTTTTAAGAATCATAAAAACTCTATTGCTACGATACGTAGACATCTGCAAACGCTATTTCCTTGCAAGGAAGTGTCGCATTTACATTCATTTGAATCGTAGACGAGGAATGCATAACACTTCGCAAATCATATTATATCTTACCATGAAACATAGAAATGAGATGCGATATCGCGTTTTAAGAAGCATTAGAAATCTACTGCTACGATACCTAGACATCTGCAGACGCTATTTCCTAGCAAGGAAGTGGGGCATTTACATTCATTTGATGTGTAGACGAGGAATACATGACACTTCGCAAATCATATTATATCTTACCATGGAACATAGAAATGAGATGCGATATCGCGTTTTAAGAAGCATTAGAAATCTATTGCTACGATACGTAAACATCTGCATACGCAATTTCCTTGCTAGGAAGTGTCGCATTTACACTCATTTGAAGTGTATACGAGGAATACATTACACTTCGCAAATCATATTATATCTTACCATGAAACATAGAAATGAGATGCGATATAGCGTTTTAAGAAGCATTAGAAATCTACTGCTACGATAACTAGACATCTGCAGACGCTATTTCCTAGCAAGGAAGTGGGGCATTTACATTCATTTGAAGTGTAGACGAGGAATACATGTCACTTCGCAAATCATATTATATCTTACTATGAAACATAGAAATGAGATGCGATATCGCGTATGAAGAAGCATTAGAACACTATTGCTACGATACCTAGACATCTGCAGACGCTATTTCCTAGCAAGGAAGTGTCGCATTTACATTCATTTGAAGTGTAGACGAGGAATACATGACACTTCGCAAATCATATTATTTATTACCATGAAACATAGAAATGAGATGCGATATCGCGTTTTAAGAAGCATTCGAAATCTATTGCTACCATACGTGGACATCTGCGAACGCTACTTCCTTGCTAGGAAGTGTCGCATTTACATTCATTTGAAGTGTAGACGAGGAATACATAACACTTCGCAAATCATATTATATCTTACCATGAAACATAGAAATGAGATGCGATATCGCGTTTTGAGAATCATAAGAACTCTATTGCTACGATACGTAGAAACATTCAAACGCTATTTCCTTCCAAGGAAGTGTCGCATTTACATTCATTTGAAGTGTAGGCGAGGAATACATAACACTTCGCAAGTTATATTATATCTTACCATGAAACATAGAATTGAGATGCGATATCGCGTTTTAAGAATCATAAGAACTCCATTGCTACGATACGTAGACATCTGCAAACGCTATTTCCATGCAAGGAAGTGTCGCATTTACATTCATTTGAAGTGTAGACGAGGAATACATAACACTTCACAAATCATATTATATCTTACCATGAAACATAGAAATGAGATGCGATATCGCGTTTTAAGAAGCATTAGAAATCTATCGCTACGATACCTAGACATCTGCAGACGCTATTTCCTAGCAAGGAAGTGTCGCATTTACATTCATTTTAAGTGTAGACGAGGAATACATGACAGTTCGCAAATCATATTATATCTTACCATGAAATATAGAAATGATATGCGATATCGCGTTTTAAGAAGCATTAGAAACCTATTGCTACGATACGTAGACATCTGCAAACGCTATTTCCTTGCAAGGAAGTGTCGCATTTACATTCATTTGTAGTGTAGACGAGGAAGACATAACGCTTCGCAAATCATATTATATCTTACCATGAAACATAGAAATGAGATGCGATATCGCGTTTTAAGAATCATAAAAACTCTATTGCTACGATACGTAGACATCTGCAAACGCTATTTCCTTGCAAGGAAGTGTCGCATTTACATTCATTTGAATCGTAGACGAGGAATGCATAACACTTCGCAAATCATATTATATCTTACCATGAAACATAGAAATGAGATGCGATATCGCGTTTTAAGAAGCATTAGAAATCTACTGCTACGATACCTAGACATCTGCAGACGCTATTTCCTAGCAAGGAAGTGGGGCATTTACATTCATTTGATGTGTAGACGAGGAATACATGACACTTCGCAAATCATATTATATCTTACCATGGAACATAGAAATGAGATGCGATATCGCGTTTTAAGGAGCATTAGAAATCTATTGCTACGATACGTAAACATCTGCATACGCAATTTCCTTGCTAGGAAGTGTCGCATTTACACTCATTTGAAGTGTATACGAGGAATACATTACACTTCGCAAATCATATTATATCTTACCATGAAACATAGAAATGTGATGTGATATCGCGTTTTAAGAAGCATTAGAAATCTACTGCTACGATACCTAGACATCTGCAGACGCTATTTCCTAGCAAGGAAGTGGGGCATTTACATTCATTTGATGTGTAGACGAGGAATACATGACACTTCGCAAATCATATTATATCTTACCATGAAACATTGAAATGAGATGCGATATCGCGTTTTAAGAAGCATTAGAAATCTATTGCTACGATACGTAAACATCTGCATACGCAATTTCCTTGCTAGGAAGTGTCGCATTTACATTCATTTGAAGTGTAGACGAGGAATACATAACACTTCGCAAGTCATATTATATCTTACCATGAAACATAGAATTGAGATGCGATATCGCGTTTTAAGAATCATAAGAACTCCATTGCTACGATACGTAGACATCTGCAAACGCTATTTCCATGCAAGGAAGTGTCGCATTTACATTCATTTGAAGTGTAGACGAGGAATACATAACACTTCACAAATGATATTATATCTTACCATGAAACATAGAAATGAGATGCGATATCGCGTTTTAAGAAGCATTAGAAATCTATCGCTACGATACCTAGACATCTGCAGACGCTATTTCCTAGCAAGGAAGTGTCGCATTTACATTCATTTGAAGTGTAGACGAGGAATACATGACACTTCGCAAATCATATTATATCTTACCATGAAATATAGAAATGATATGCGATATCGCGTTTTAAGAAGCATTAGAAACCTATTGCTACGATACGTAGACATCTGCAAACGCTATTTCCTTGCAAGGAAGTGTCGCATTTACATTCATTTGTAGTGTAGACGAGGAAGACATAACGCTTCGCAAATCATATTATATCTTACCATGAAACATAGAAATGAGATGCGATATCGCGTTTTAAGAATCATAAAAACTCTATTGCTACGATACGTAGACATCTGCAAACGCTATTTCCTAGCGAGGAAGTGTCGCATTCACATTCCTTTGAAGTGTAGACGAGGAATACATAACACTTCGCAAATCATATTGTATCCTACCATGAAACATAGAAACGAGATGCGATATCGCGTTTTAGGAAGCATTAGAAATCTATTGATACGATACGTATACATCTGCAAACGCTATTTCCTAGCGAGGAAGTATCGCATTCACATTCCTTTGAAGTGTAGACGAGGAATACATAACACTTCGCAAATCATATTATATCTTACCATGAAACGTAGAAATGAGATGCGATATCGCGTTTTAAGAATCATAAGAACTCTATTGCTACGATACGTAGACATCTGCAAACGCTATTTCCTTGCGAGGAAGTGTCGTATTTACATTCATTTGAAGTGTAGACGAGGAATACATGACAGTTCGCAAATCATATTATATCTTACCATGAAACATAGAAATCAGATGCGATATCGCGTTTTAAGAAGCATTAGATATCTATTGCTACGATACGTAGACATCTGCAAACGCTATTTCCTAGCGAGGAAGTGTCGCATTCACATTCCTTTGAAGTGTAGACGAGGAATACATAACACTTCGCAAATCATATTGTATCCTACCATGAAACATAGAAACGAGATGCGATATCGCGTTTTAGGAAGCATTAGAAATCTATTGATACGATACGTATACATCTGCAAACGCTATTTCCTAGCGAGGAAGTATCGCATTCACATTCCTTTGAAGTGTAGACGAGGAATACATAACACTTCGCAAATCATATTATATCTTACCATGAAACGTAGAAATGAGATGCGATATCGCATTTTAAGAATCATAAGAACTCTATTGCTACGATACGTAGACATCTGCAAACGCTATTTCCTTGCGAGGAAGTGTCGTATTTACATTCATTTGAAGTGTAGACGAGGAATACATGACAGTTCGCAAATCATATTATATCTTACCATGAAACATAGAAATCAGATGCGATATCGCGTTTTAAGAAGCACTAGAAATCTATTGCTACCATACGTAGACATCTGCAAACGCTATTTCCTTGCTAGGAAGTGTCGCATTTACATTCATTTGAAGTGTAGACGAGGAATACATAACACTTCGCAAATCATATTATATCTTACCATGAAACATAGAAATGAGATGCGATATCGCGTCTTAAGAAGCATTAGAAATCTATTGCTACGATACGTAGACATCTGCAAACACTATTTCCTTGCTAGGAAGTGTCGCATTTACATACATTTGAAGTGTAGACGAGGAATACATGACACTTCGCGAATCATATTATATCTTACCATGAAACATAGAAATGAGATTCGATATCGCGTTTTAAGAAGCATTAGATATCTATTGCTACGATACGTAGACATCTGCAAACGCTATTTCCTAGCGAGGAAGTGTCGCATTCACATTCCTTTGAAGTGTAGACGAGGAATACATGACACTTCGCAAATCATATTATATCTTACCATGAAACATAGAAATCAGATGCGATATCGCGTTTTAAGAAGCATTAGAAATCTATTGCTACCATACGTGGACATCTGCGAACGCTACTTCCTTGCTAGGAAGTGTCGCATTTACATTCATTTGAAGTGTAGACGAGGAATACATAACACTTCGCAAATCATATTATATCTTACCATGAAACATAGAAATGAGATGCGATATCGCGTTTTGAGAATCATAAGAACTCTATTGCTACGATACGTAGAAACATTCAAACGCTATTTCCTTGCAAGGAAGTGTCGCATTTACATTCATTTGAAGTGTAGGCGAGGAATACATAACACTTCGCAAGTTATATTATATCTTACCATGAAACATAGAATTGAGATGCGATATCGCGTTTTAAGAATCATAAGAACTCCATTGCTACGATACGTAGACATCTGCAAACGCTATTTCCATGCAAGGAAGTGTCGCATTTACATTCATTTGAAGTGTAGACGAGGAATACATAACACTTCACAAATCATATTATATCTTACCATGAAACATAGAAATGAGATGCGATATCGCGTTTTAAGAAGCATTAGAAATCTATCGCTACGATACCTAGACATCTGCAGACGCTATTTCCTAGCAAGGAAGTGTCGCATTTACATTCATTTTAAGTGTAGACGAGGAATACATGACAGTTCGCAAATCATATTATATCTTACCATGAAATATAGAAATGATATGCGATATCGCGTTTTAAGAAGCATTAGAAACCTATTGCTACGATACGTAGACATCTGCAAACGCTATTTCCTTGCAAGGAAGTGTCGCATTTACATTCATTTGTAGTGTAGACGAGGAAGACATAACGCTTCGCAAATCATATTATATCTTACCATGAAACATAGAAATGAGATGCGATATCGCGTTTTAAGAATCATAAAAACTCTATTGCTACGATACGTAGACATCTGCAAACGCTATTTCCTTGCAAGGAAGTGTCGCATTTACATTCATTTGAAGTGTAGACGAGGAATACATAACACTTCGCAAGTCATATTATATCTTACCATGAAACATAGAATTGAGATGCGATATCGCGTTTTAAGAATCATAAGAACTCCATTGCTACGATACGTAGACATCTGCAAACGCTATTTCCATGCAAGGAAGTGTCGCATTTACATTCATTTGAAGTGTAGACGAGGAATACATAACACTTCACAAATGATATTATATCTTACCATGAAACATAGAAATGAGATGCGATATCGCGTTTTAAGAAGCATTAGAAATCTATCGCTACGATACCTAGACATCTGCAGACGCTATTTCCTAGCAAGGAAGTGTCGCATTTACATTCATTTGAAGTGTAGACGAGGAATACATGACACTTCGCAAATCATATTATATCTTACCATGAAATATAGAAATGATATGCGATATCGCGTTTTAAGAAGCATTAGAAACCTATTGCTACGATACGTAGACATCTGCAAACGCTATTTCCTTGCAAGGAAGTGTCGCATTTACATTCATTTGTAGTGTAGACGAGGAAGACATAACGCTTCGCAAATCATATTATATCTTACCATGAAACATAGAAATGAGATGCGATATCGCGTTTTAAGAATCATAAAAACTCTATTGCTACGATACGTAGACATCTGCAAACGCTATTTCCTTGCAAGGAAGTGTCGCATTTACATTCATTTGAATCGTAGACGAGGAATGCATAACACTTCGCAAATCATATTATATCTTACCATGAAACATAGAAATGAGATGCGATATCGCGTTTTAAGAAGCATTAGAAATCTACTGCTACGATACCTAGACATCTGCAGACGCTATTTCCTAGCAAGGAAGTGGGGCATTTACATTCATTTGATGTGTAGACGAGGAATACATGACACTTCGCAAATCATATTATATCTTACCATGGAACATAGAAATGAGATGCGATATCGCGTTTTAAGAAGCATTAGAAATCTATTGCTACGATACGTAAACATCTGCATACGCAATTTCCTTGCTAGGAAGTGTCGCATTTACACTCATTTGAAGTGTATACGAGGAATACATTACACTTCGCAAATCATATTATATCTTACCATGAAACATAGAAATGAGATGCGATATAGCGTTTTAAGAAGCATTAGAAATCTACTGCTACGATAACTAGACATCTGCAGACGCTATTTCCTAGCAAGGAAGTGGGGCATTTACATTCATTTGAAGTGTAGACGAGGAATACATGTCACTTCGCAAATCATATTATATCTTACTATGAAACATAGAAATGAGATGCGATATCGCGTATGAAGAAGCATTAGAACACTATTGCTACGATACCTAGACATCTGCAGACGCTATTTCCTAGCAAGGAAGTGTCGCATTTACATTCATTTGAAGTGTAGACGAGGAATACATGACACTTCGCAAATCATATTATTTATTACCATGAAACATAGAAATGAGATGCGATATCGCGTTTTAAGAAGCATTCGAAATCTATTGCTACCATACGTAGACATCTGCAAACGCTATTTCCTTGCTAGGAAGTGTCGCATTTACATTCATTTGAAGTGTAGACGAGGAATACATAACACTTCGCAAATCATATTATATCTTACCATGAAACATAGAAATGAGATGCGATATCGCGTTTTGAGAATCATAAGAAATGTATTGCCACGATACGTAGAAATCTTCAAACGCTATTTCCTTGCAAGGAAGTGTCGCATTTACATTCATTTGAAGTGTAGACGAGGAATACATAATACTTCGCAAGTCATATTATATCTTACCATGAAACATAGAATTGAGATGCTTTATCGCGTTTTAAGAATCATAAGAACTCCATTGCTACGATACGTAGACATCTGCAAACGCTATTTCCATGCAAGGAAGTGTCGCATTTACATTCATTTGAAGTGTAGACGAGGAATACGTGACACTTCGCAAATCTTATTATAGCTTACCATGAAACATAGAAATGAGATGCGATATCGCGTTTTAAGGAGCATTAGAAATCTATTGCTACGATACGTAGACATCTGCAAACGCTATTTCCTTGCAAGGAAGTGTCGCATTTACATTCATTTGAAGTGTAGACGAGGAATACATAACACTTCACAAATCATATTATATCTTTCCATGAAACATAGAAATGAGATGCGATATCGCGTTTTAAGAAGCATTAGAACTCTATCGCTACGATACCTAGACATCTGCAGACGCTATTTCCTAGCAAGGAAGTGTCGCATTTACATTCATTTGAAGTGTAGACGAGGAATACGTGACACTTCGCAAATCTTATTATAGCTTACCATGAAACATAGAAATGAGATGCGATATCGCGTTTTGAGAATCATAAGAACTCTATTGCTACGATACGTAGAAACATTCAAACGCTATTTCCTTGCAAGGAAGTGTCGCATTTACATTCATTTGAAGTGTAGGCGAGGAATAAATAACACTTCGCAATGAATATTACATCTTATCATGAAACATAGAAATGAGATCCGATTTCTCGTTCTAAGAAGCAATTGAACTCTTGTGCTTCGATACGTAGACATCTGCAAACGCTATTTCCTAGCAAGGAAGTGTCGCATTTACATCCGTCTGAATCGTAGACGAGGAATGCATAACACTTCGCAATGAATATTATATCTTATCATGAAACATAGATATGAGATGCAATATCTCGTTTTAGGAAGCATTTGAACTCTATTGCTATGATACCTAGACATCTGCTGACGCTATTTCCTATCAAGGAAGTGTCGCATTTACATTCATTTGAATTGTCGACGAGGAATACATGACACCTCGCAAATCATATTATATCTTACCATGAAACATATAAATGAGATGCGATATCGCGTTTTAAGAAGCATTTGATATCTATTGCTACCATACGTAGACATCTGCAAACGCTATTTCCTTGCTAGGAAGTGTCGCATTTACATTCATTTGAAGTGTAGACGAGGAATACATAACACTTCGCAAATCATATTATATCTTACCATGAAACATAGAAATGAGATGCGATATCGGGTTTTGAGAATCATCAGAACTCAATTGCTACGATACGTAGAAATCTTCAAATGCTATTTCCTTGCAAGGAAGTGTCGCATTTACATTCATTTGAAGTGTAGACGAGGAATACATAACACTTCGTAAATCATATTATATCTTACCATGAAACTTAGAATTGAGATGCGATATCGCGTTTTAAGAATCATAAGAACTCCATTGCTACGATACGTAGACATCTGCAAACGCTATTTCCATGCAAGGAAGTGTCGCATTTACATTCATTTGATTCGTAGACGAGGAATACATGACACATCGCAAATCATATTATACCTTACCATGAAACATAGAAATGAGATGCGATATCGCGTTTTAAGAAGCATTAGAAATCTATTGCTACGATACGTGGACATCTGCATACGCAATTTCCTTGCTAGGAAGTGTCTCATTTACACTCATTTGAAGTGTAGACGAGGAATACATAACACTTCGCAAATTATATTATATCTTACCATGAAACATAGAAATGAGATGCGATATCGCGTTTTAAGAATCATAAGAACTCTATTGCTACGATACGTAGAAATCTGCAAACGCTATTTCCTTGCAAGGAACTGTCGCATTTACATTCATTTGAAGTGTAGACGAGGAATACATGACACTTCGCAAATCATATTATATCTTACCATGAAACATAGAAATCAGATGCGATATCGCGTTTTAAGAAGCATTAGAAATCTGTTGCTACCACACGTAGACATCTGCAAACGCTATTTCCTTGCTAGGAAGTGTCGCATTTGCATTCATTTGAAGTGTAGACGAGGAATACATAGCACTTGGCAAATCATATTATATCTTACCATGAAACATAGAAATGAGATGCGATATCGCGTTTTGAGAATCATCAGAACTCTATTGCTACGATACGTAGAAATCTTCAAATGCTATTTCCTTGCAAGGAAGTGTCGCATTTACATTCATTTGAAGTGTAGACGAGGAATACATAACACTTCGCAAATCATATTATATCTTACCATGAAACATAGAAATGAGATGCGATATCGCGTTTTGAGAATCATAAGAAATCTATTGCCACGATACGTAGAAATCTTCAAACGCTATTTCCTTGCAAGGGAGTGTCGCATTTACATTCATTTGAAGTGTAGACGAGGAATACATAATACTTCGCAAGTCATATTATATCTTACCATGAAACATAGAATTGAGATGCTTTATCGCGTTTTAAGAATCATAAGAACTCCATTGCTACGATACGTAGACATCTGCAAACGCTATTTCCATGCAAGGAAGTGTCGCATTTACATTCATTTGAAGCGTAGACGAGGAATACATAACACTTCGCAAATTATATGATATCTTACCATGAAACATAGAAATGAGATGCAATATCGCGTTTTAAGAATCATAAGAACACTATTGCTACGATACGTAGACATCTGCAAACGCTATTTCCTTGCAAGGAAGTGTCGCATTTACATTCATTTGAAGTGTAGACGAGGAATACATAACACTTCACAAATCATATTATATCTTTCCATGAAACATAGAAATGAGATGCGATATCGCGTTTTAAGAAACATTAGAACTCTATCGCTACGATACCTAGACATCTGCAGACGCTATTTCCTAGCAAGGAAGTGTCGCATTTACATTCATTTGAAGTGTAGACGAGGAATACGTGACACTTCGCAAATCTTATTATAGCTTACCATGAAACATAGAAATGAGATGCGATATCGCGTTTTAAGGAGCATTAGAAATCTATTGCTACGATACGTAGACATCTGCAAACGCTATTTCCTTGCAAGGAAGTGTCGCATTTACATTCATTTGAAGTGTAGACCAGGAATACATAACACTTCGCAAATCATATTATATCTTACCATGAAACATAGAAAGGAGATGCGATATCGCGTTTTAAGAATCATAAAAACTCTATTGCTACGATACGTAGACATCTGCAAACGCTATTTCCTTGCAAGGAAGTGTCGCATTTACATTCATTTGAATCGTAGACAAGGAAAACATAACACACTGCAAATCATATTATATCTTACCATGAAACATAGAAATGAGATGCAATATCGCGTTTTAGTAATCATAAGAACCCTATTGCTACGATACGTAGACATCTGCAAACGCAATTTCCTTGCAAGGAAGTGTCGCATTTACATTCATTTGAAGTGTAGACGAGGAATGCATAACACCTCGCAATGAATATTACATCTTATCATGAAACATAGAAATGAGATCCGATTTCTCGTTTTAAGAAGCAATTGAACTCTTGTGCTTCGATACGTAGACATCTGCAAACGCTATTTCCTAGCAAGGAAGTGTCGCATTTACATCCGTCTGAATCGTAGACGAGGAATGCATAACACTTCGCAATGAATATTATATCTTATCATGAAACATAGATATGAGATGCAATATCTCGTTTTAGGAAGCATTTGAACTCTATTGCTATGATACCTAGACATCTGCTGACGCTATTTCCTATCAAGGAAGTGTCGCATTTACATTCATTTGAAGTGTAGACGAGGAATACATGACACCTCGCAAATCATATTATATCTTACCATGAAACATATAAATGTGATGCGATATCGCGTTTTAAGAAGCATTTGATATCTATTGCTACCATACGTAGACATCTGCAAACGCTATTTCCTATCAAGGAAGTGTCGCATTTACATTCATTTGAAGTGTAGACGAGGAATACATGACACCTCGCAAATCATATTATATCTTACCATGAAACATATAAATGAGATGCGATATCGTGTTTTAAGAAGCATTTGATATCTATTGCTACCATACGTAGACATCTGCAAACGCTATTTCCTTGCTAGGAAGTGTCGCATTTACATTCATTTGAAGTGTAGACGAGGAATACATAACACTTCGCAAATCATATTATATCTTACCATGAAACATAGAAATGAGATGCGATATCGCGTTTTAAGAATCATAAGAACTCTATTGCTACGATACGTAGAATTCTGCAAACGCTATTTCCTTGCAAGGAACTGTCGCGTTTACATTCATTTGAAGTGTAGACGAGGAATACATGACACTTCGCAAATCATATTATATCTTACCATGATACATAGAAATCAGATGCGATATCGCGTTTTAAGAAGCATTAGAAATCTGTTGCTACCACACGTAGACATCTGCAAACGCTATTTCCTTGCTAGGAAGTGTCGCATTTGCATTCATTTGAAGTGTAGACGAGGAGTACATAACACTTGGCAAATCATATTATATCTTACCATGAAACATAGAAATGAGATGCGATATCGCGTTTTGAGAATCATCAGAACTCTATTGCTACGATACGTAGAAATCTTCAAATGCTATTTCCTTGCAAGGAAGTGTCGCATTTACATTCATTTGAAGTGTAGACGAGGAATACATAACACTTCGCAAATCATATTATATCTTACCATGAAACTTAGAATTGAGATGCGATATCGCGTTTTAAGAATCATAAGAACTCCATTGCTACGATACGTAGACACCTGCAAACGCTATTTCCATGCAAGGAAGTGTCGCATTTACATTCATTTGAATCGTAGACGAGGAATGCATAACACTTCGCAATGAATATTATATCTTATCATTAAACATAGATGTGAGATGCAATATCTCGTTTTAAGAAGCATTTGAACTATATTGCTACGATACCTAGACATTTGCAGACGCTATTTCCTAGCAAGGAAGTGTCGCATTTACATTCATTTGAAGTGTAGACGAGGAATACATGACACTTCGCAAATCATATTATATCTTACTATGAAACATAGAAATGAGATGCGATATCGCGTATTAAGAAGCATTAGAACTCTATTGCTACGATACCTAGACATCTGCAGACGCTATTTCCTAGCAAGGAAGTGTCGCATTTACATTCATTTGAAGTGTAGACGAGGAATACATGACACTTCGCAAATCATATTATTTCTTACCATGAAACATAGAAATGAGATGCGATATCGCGTTTTAAGAAGCATTCGAAATCTATTGCTACCATACGTAGACATCTGCAAACGCTATTTCCTTGCTAGGAAGTGTCGCATTTACATTCATTTGAAGCGTAGACGACGAATACATAACACTTCGCAAATTATATGATATCTTACCATGAAACATAGAAATGAGATGCAATATCGCGTTTTAAGAATCATAAGAACACTATTGCTACGATACGTAGACATCTGCAAACGCTATTTCCTTGCAAGGAAGTGTCGCATTTACATTCATTTGAAGTGTAGACGAGGAATACATAACACTTCACAAATCATATTATATCTTTCCATGAAACATAGAAATGAGATGCGATATCGCGTTTTAAGAAGCATTAGAACTCTATCGCTACGATACCTAGACATCTGCAGACGCTATTTCCTAGCAAGGAAGTGTCGCATTTACATTCATTTGAAGTGTAGACGAGGAATACGTGACACTTCGCAAATCTTATTATAGCTTACCATGAAACATAGAAATGAGATGCGATATCGCGTTTTAAGGAGCATTAGAAATCTATTGCTACGATACGTAGACATCTGCAAACGCTATTTCCTTGCAAGGAAGTGTCGCATTTACATTCATTTGAAGTGTAGACCAGGAATACATAATACTTCGCAAATCATATTATATCTTACCATGAAACATAGAAAGGAGATGCGATATCGCGTTTTAAGAATCATAAAAACTCTATTGCTACGATACGTAGACATCTGCAAACGCTATTTCCTTGCAAGGAAGTGTCGCATTTACATCCGTCTGAATCGTAGACGAGGAATGCATAACACTTCGCAATGAATATTATATCTTATCATGAAACATAGATATGAGATGCAATATCTCGTTTTAGGAAGCATTTGATATCTATTGCTACCATACGTAGACATCTGCAAACGCTATTTCCTTGCTAGGAAGTGTCGCATTTACATTCATTTGAAGTGTAGACGAGGAATACATAACACTTCGCAAATCATATTATATCTTACCATGAAACATAGAAATGAGATGCGATATCGCGTTTTAAGAATCATAAGAACTCTATTGCTACGATACGTAGAAATCTGCAAACGCTATTTCCTTGCAAGGAACTGTCGCGTTTACATTCATTTGAAGTGTAGACGAGGAATACATGACACTTCGCAAATCATATTATATCTTACCATGATACATAGAAATCAGATGCGATATCGCGTTTTAAGAAGCATTAGAAATCTGTTGCTACCACACGTAGACATCTGCAAACGCTATTTCCTTGCTAGGAAGTGTCGCATTTGCATTCATTTGAAGTGTAGACGAGGAGTACATAACACTTGGCAAATCATATTATATCTTACCATGAAACATAGAAATGAGATGCGATATCGCGTTTTGAGAATCATCAGAACTCTATTGCTACGATACGTAGAAATCTTCAAATGCTATTTCCTTGCAAGGAAGTGTCGCATTTACATTCATTTGAAGTGTAGACGAGGAATACATAACACTTCGCAAATCATATTATATCTTACCATGAAACTTAGAATTGAGATGCGATATCGCGTTTTAAGAATCATAAGAACTCCATTGCTACGATACGTAGACATCTGCAAACGCTATTTCCATGCAAGGAAGTGTCGCATTTACATTCATTTGAATCGTAGACGAGGAATACATGACACTTCGCAAATCATATTATACCTTACCATGAAACATAGAAATGAGATGCGATATCGCGTTTTAAGAAGCATTAGAAATCTATTGCTACGATACGTGGACATCTGCATACGCAATTTCCTTGCTAGGAAGTGTCGCATTTACACTCATTTGAAGTGTAGACGAGGAATACATAACACTTCGCAAATTATATTATATCTTACCATGAAACATAGAAATGAGATGCGATATCGCGTTTTAAGAATCATAAGAACTCTATTGCTACGATACGTAGAAATCTGCAAACGCTATTTCCTTGCAAGGAACTGTCGCATTTACATTCATTTGAAGTGTAGACGAGGAATACATGACACTTCGCAAATCATATTATATCTTACCATGAAACATAGAAATCAGATGCGATATCGCGTTTTAAGAAGCATTAGAAATCTGTTGCTACCACACGTAGACATCTGCAAACGCTATTTCCTTGCTAGGAAGTGTCGCATTTGCATTCATTTGAAGTGTAGACGAGGAATACATAACACTTGGCAAATCATATTATATCTTACCATGAAACATAGAAATGAGATGCGATATCGCGTTTTGAGAATCATCAGAACTCTATTGCTACGATACGTAGAAATCTTCAAATGCTATTTCCTTGCAAGGAAGTGTCGCATTTACATTCATTTGAAGTGTAGACGAGGAATACATAACACTTCGCAAATCATATTATATCTTACCATGAAACTTAGAATTGAGATGCGATATCGCGTTTTAAGAATCATAAGAACTCCATTGCTACGATACGTAGACACCTGCAAACGCTATTTCCTAGCAAGGAAGTGTCGCATTTACATCCGTCTGAATCGTAGACGAGGAATGCATAACACTTCGCAATGAATATTATATCTTATCATGAAACATAGATATGAGATGCAATATCTCGTTTTAGGAAGCATTTGAACTCTATTGCTATGATACCTAGACATCTGCTGACGCTATTTCCTATCAAGGAAGTGTCGCATTTACATTCATTTGAAGTGTAGACGAGGAATACATGACACCTCGCAAATCATATTATATCTTACCATGAAACATATAAATGAGATGCGATATCGCGTTTTAAGAAGCATTTGATATCTATTGCTACCATACGTAGACATCTGCAAACGCTATTTCCTTGCTAGGAAGTGTCGCATTTACATTCATTTGAAGTGTAGACGAGGAATACATAACACTTCGCATATCATATTATATCTTACCATGAAACATAGAAATGAGATGCGATATCGCGTTTTGAGAATCATAAGAAATCTATTGCCACGATACGTAGAAATCTTCAAACGCTATTTCCTTGCTAGGAAGTGTCGCATTTACATTCATTTGAAGTGTAGACGAGGAATACATAACACTACGCAAATCATATTATATCTTACCATGAAACATAGAAATGAGATGGGAAATCGCGTTTTGAGAATCATAAGAACTCTATTGCTACGATACGTAGAAATCTTCAAACGCTATTTCCTTGCAAGGAAGTGTCGCATTTACATTCATTTGAAGTGTAGACGAGGAATACATAATACTTCGCAAGTCATATTATATCTTACCATGAAACATAGAAATGAGATGCGATATCGCGTTTTAAGAATCATAAGAACTCCATTGCTACGATAAGTAGACATCTGCAAACGCTATTTCCATGCAAGGAAGTGTCGCATTTACATTCATTTGAAGTGTAGACGAGGAATACATAACACTTCGCAAATTATATAATATCTTACCATGAAACATAGAAATGAGATGCAATATCGCGTTTTAGGAATCATAAGAACTCTATTGCTACGATACGTAGACATCTGCAAACGCAATTTCCTTGCAAGGAAGTGTCGCATTTACATTCATTTGAAGTGTAGACGAGAAATACATAACACTTTGCAAATCATATTATATCTTACCATGAAACACAGAAATGAGATGCGATATCAAGTTTTGAGAAGCATTAGAACTCTACTGTTACGATACCTAGACATCTGCAGACGCTATTTCCTAGCAAGGAAGTAGGGCATTTACATTCATTTGATGTGTAGACGTGGAATACATGACACTTCGCAAATCATATTATATCTTACTATGAAACATAGAAATGAGATGCGATATCGCGTTTTAAGAAGCATTAGAACTCTATTGCTACGATACCTAAACATCTGCAGACGCTATTTCCTAGGAAGGAAGTGTCGCATTTACATTCATTTGAAGTGTAGTCGAGGAATACATGACACTTCGCAAATCATATTATATCTTACCATGAAACATAGAAATGAGATGCGATATCGCGTTTTAAGAAGCATTAGAAATCTATTGCTACGATACGTAGACATCTGCATACGCAATTTCCTTCCTAGGAAGTGTCGCATTTACATTCATTTGAAGTGTAGAAAAGGAATTCATAACACTTCGCAAATCATATTATATCTTACCATGAAACATAGAAATGAGATGCGATATCGCGTTTTAAGAATCATAAGAACTCTATTGCTACGATACGTAGACATCCGCAAACGCTATTTCCTTGCAAGGAAGTGTCGCATTTACATTCATTTGAAGTGTAGACGAGGAATACATGACACTTCGCAAATCATATTATATCTTGCCATGAAACATAGAAATGAGATGCGATATCGCGTTTTGAGAATCATCAGAACACTATTGCTACGATACCTAGAAATCTTCAAACGCTATTTCCCTGCAAGGAAGTGTCGCATTTACATTCATTTGAAGTGTAGACGAGGAATACATAACACTTCGCAAATCATATTATATCTTACCATGAAACTTAGAATTGAGATGCGATATCGCGTTTTAAGAATCATAAGAACTCCATTGCTACGATACGTAGACATCTGCAAACGCTATTTCCATGCAAGGAAGTGTCGCATTTACATTCATCTGAAACGTAGACGAGGAATGCATAACACTTCGCAATGAATATTATATCTTATCATTAAACATAGATATGAGATGCAATATCTCGTTTTAAGAAGCATTTGAACTCTATTGCTACGATACCTAGACACTTGCAGACGCTATTTCCTAGCAAGGAAGTGTCGCATTTACATTCATTTGAAGTGTAGACGAGGAATACATGACATTTCGCAAATCATATTATATCTTACCATGAAACATAGAAATGAGATGCGATATCGCGTTTTAAGAAGCATTAGAACACTATTGCTAAGATAGGTAGACATTTGCAAACGCTATTTCCTGGCAAGGAAGTGTCGCAATTACATTCATTTGAAGTGTAGACGAGGAATACATAACGCTTCGCAAATCATATTATATCTTACCATGAAACATAGAAATGAGATGCGATATCGCGTTTCAAGAAGCATTAGATATCTATTGCTACGATACGTAGACATCTGCAAACGCTATTTCCTTGCAAGGAAGTGTCGCATTTACATTCATTTGAAGTGTAGACGAGGAATACATAACACTTCGCAAATCATATTATATCTTACCATGAAACATAGAAATGAGATGCGATATCAAGTTTTGAGAAGCATTAGAACTCTACTGCTACGATACCTAGACATCTGCAGACGCTATTTCCTAGCAAGGAAGTGGGGCATTTACATTCATTTGATGTGTAGACGTGGAATACATGACTCTTCGCAAATCATATTATATCTTACTATGAAACATAGAAATGAGATGCGATATCGCGTTTTAAGAAGCATTAGAACTCTATTGCTACGATACCTAGACATCTGCAGACGCTATTTCCTAGGAAGGAAGTGTCGCATTTACATTCATTTGAAGTGTAGACGAGGAATACATGACACTTCGCAAATCATATTATATCTTACTATGAAACATAGTAATGAGATGCGATATCGCGTTTTAAGAAGCATTAGAACTCTATTGCTACGATACCTAGACATCTGCAGACGCTATTTCCTAGGAAGGAAGTGTCGCATTTACATTCATTTGAAGTGTAGAAAAGGAATTCATAACACTTCGCAAATCATATTATATCTTACCATGAAACATAGAAATGAGATGCGATTTCGCGTTTTAAGAATCATAAGAACTCTATTGCTACGATACGTAGAAATCTGCAAACGCTATTTCCTTGCAAGGAAGTGTCGCATTTACATTCATTTGAAGTGTAGACGAGGAATACATGACACTTCGCAAATCATATTATATCTTACCATGAAACATAGAAATGAGATGCGATATCGCGTTTTGAGAATCATCACAACACTATTGCTACGATACCTAGAAATCTTCAAACGCTATTTCCTTGCAAGGAAGTGTCGCATTTACATTCATTTGAAGTGTAGACGAGGAATACATAACACTTCGCAAATCATATTATATCTTACCATGAAACTTAGAATTGAGATGCGATATCGCGTTTTAAGTATCATAAGAACTCCATTGCTACGATACGTAGACAGCTGCAAACGCTATTTCCATGCAAGGAAGTGCCGCATTTACATTCATTTGAATCGTAGACGAGGAATGCATAACACTTCGCAATGAATATTATATCTTATCATTAAAAATAGATATGAGATGCAATACCTCGTTTTAAGAAGCATTTGAACTCTATTTCTACGATACCTAGACATTTGCAGACGCTATTTCCTAGCAAGGAAGTGACGCATTTACATTCATTTGAAGTGTAGACGAGGAATACATGACACTTCGCAAATCATATTATATCTTACAATGAAACATAGAAATGAGATGCGATATCGCGTTTTAAGAAGCATTAGAACACTATTGCTACGATAGGTAGGCATTTGCAAACGCTATTTCCTGGCAAGGAAGTGTCGCAATTACATTCATTTGAAGTGTAGACGAGGAATACATAACACTTCGCAAAACATATTATATCTTACCATGAAACATAGAAATGAGATGCGATATCGCGTTTTAAGAAGCATTAGATATCTATTGCTACGATACGTAGATATCTGCAAACGCTATTTCTTTGCAAGGAAGTGTCGCATTTACATTCATTTGATGTGTAGACGTGGAATACATGACTCTTCGCAAATCATATTATATCTTACTATGAAACATAGAAATGAGATGCGATATCGCGTTTTAAGAAGCATTAGAACTCTATTGCTACGATACCTAGACATCTGCAGACGCTATTTCCTAGGAAGGAAGTGTCGCATTTACATTCATTTGAAGTGTAGACGAGGAATACATGACACTTCGCAAATCATATTATATCTTACCATGAAACATAGAAATGAGATGCGATATCGCGTTTTAAGAAGCATTAGAAATCTATTGCTACGATACGTAGACATCTGCAAACGCTATTTCCTTGCAAGGAAGTGTCGCATTTACATTCATTTGAAGTGTAGACGAGGAATACATAACACTTGGCAAATCATATTATATCTTACCATGAAGCATAGAAATGAGATGCGATATCGCGTTTTGAGAATCATCAGAACTCTATTGCTACGATACGTAGACATCTGCAAACGCTATTTCCTTGCAAGGAAGTGTCGCATTTACATTCATTTGAATCGTAGACGAGGAAAACATAACACACTGCAAATCATATTATATCTTACCATGAAACATAGAAATGAGATGCAATATCGCGTTTTAGGAATCATAAGAACTCTATTGCTACGATACGTAGACATCTGCAAACGCAATTTCCTTGCAAGGAAGTGTCGCATTTACATTCATTTGAAGTGTAGACGAGGAATACATAACACTTTGCAAATCATATTATATCTTACCATGAAACATAGAAATGAGATGCGATATCAAGTTTTGAGAAGCATTAGAACTCTACTGTTACGATACCTAGACATCTGCAGACGCTATTTCCTAGCAAGGAAGTAGGGCATTTACATTCATTTGATGTGTAGACGTGGAATACATGACACTTCGCAAATCATATTATATCTTACTATGAAACATAGAAATGAGATGCGATATCGCGTTTTAAGAAGCATTAGAACTCTATTGCTACGATACCTAAACATCTGCAGACGCTATTTCCTAGGAAGGAAGTGTCGCATTTACATTCATTTGAAGTGTAGTCGAGGAATACATGACACTTCGCAAATCATATTATATCTTACCATGAAACATAGAAATGAGATGCGATATCGCGTTTTAAGAAGCATTAGAAATCTATTGCTACGATACGTAGACATCTGCATACGCAATTTCCTTCCTAGGAAGTGTCGCATTTACATTCATTTGAAGTGTAGAAAAGGAATTCATAACACTTCGCAAACCATATTATATCTTACCATGAAACATAGAAATGAGATGCGATATCGCGTTTTAAGAATCATAAGAACTCTATTGCTACGATACGTAGACATCCGCAAACGCTATTTCCTTGCAAGGAAGTGTCGCATTTACATTCATTTGAAGTGTAGACGAGGAATACATGACACTTCCCAAATCATATTATATCTTGCCATGAAACATAGAAATGAGATGCGATATCGCGTTTTGAGAATCATCAGAACACTATTGCTACGATACCTAGAAATCTTCAAACGCTATTTCCCTGCAAGGAAGTGTCGCATTTACATTCATTTGAAGTGTAGAAGAGGAATACATAACACTTCGCAAATCATATTATATCTTACCATGAAACTTAGAATTGAGATGCGATATCGCGTTTTAAGAATCATAAGAACTCCATTGCTACGATACGTAGACATCTGCAAACGCTATTTCCATGCAAGGAAGTGTCGCATTTACATTCATCTGAAACGTAGACGAGGAATGCATAACACTTCGCAATGAACATTATATCTTATCATTAAACATAGATATGAGATGCAATATCTCGTTTTAAGAAGCATTTGAACTCTATTGCTACGATACCTAGACATTTGCAGACGCTATTTCCTAGCAAGGAAGTGTCGCATTTACATTCATTTGAAGTGTAGACGAGGAATACATGACATTTCGCAAATCATATTATATCTTACCATGAAACATAGAAATGAGATGCGATATCGCGTTTTAAGAAGCATTAGAACACTATTGCTACGATAGGTAGACATTTGCAAACGCTATTTCCTGGCAAGGAAGTGTCGCAATTACATTCATTTGAAGTGTAGACGAGGAATACATAACGCTTCGCAAATCATATTATATCTTACCATGAAACATAGAAATGAGATGCGATATCGCGTTTTGAGAATCATCACAACACTATTGCTACGATACCTAGAAATCTTCAAACGCTATTTCCTTGCAAGGAAGTGTCGCATTTACATTCATTTGAAGTGTAGACGAGGAATACATAACACTTCGCAAATCATATTATATCTTACCATGAAACTTAGAATTGAGATGCGATATCGCGTTTTAAGTATCATAAGAACTCCATTGCTACGATACGTAGACAGCTGCAAACGCTATTTCCATGCAAGGAAGTGCCGCATTTACATTCATTTGAATCGTAGACGAGGAATGCATAACACTTCGCAATGAATATTATATCTTATCATTAAAAATAGATATGAGATGCAATATCTCGTTTTAAGAAGCATTTGAACTCTATTTCTACGATACCTAGACATTTGCAGACGCTATTTCCTAGCAAGGAAGTGTCGCATTTACATTCATTTGAAGTGTAGACGAGGAATACATGACACTTCGCAAATCATATTATATCTTACAATGAAACATAGAAATGAGATGCGATATCGCGTTTTAAGAAGCATTAGAACACTATTGCTACGATAGGTAGGCATTTGCAAACGCTATTTCCTGGCAAGGAAGTGTCGCAATTACATTCATTTGAAGTGTAGACGAGGAATACATAACACTTCGCAAATCATATTATATCTTACCATGAAACATAGAAATGAGATGCGATATCGCGTTTTAAGAAGCATTAGATATCTATTGCTACGATACGTAGACATCTGCAAACGCTATTTCTTTGCAAGGAAGTGTCGCATTTACATTCATTTGAAGTGTAGACGAGGAATACATAACACTTCGCAAATCATATTATATCTTACCATGAAACATAGAAATGAGATGCGATATCGCGTTTTAAGAATCATAAGAACTCTATTGCTACGATACGTAGAAATCTGCAAACGCTATTTCCTTGCAAGGAAGTGTCGCATTTACATTCATTTGAAGTGTAGACGAGGAATACATGACACTTCGCAAATCATATTATATCTTACCATGAAACATAGAAATGAGATGCGATATCGCGTTTTAAGAATCATAAGAACTCTATTGCTACGATACGTAGAAATCTGCAAACGCTATTTCCTTGCAAGGAAGTATCGCATTTACATTCATTTGAATCGTAGACGAGGAATACATAATACTTCGCAAGTCATATTATATCTTACCATGAACCATAGAAATGAGATGCGATATCGCGTTCTAAGAATCATAAGAACCCTATTGCTACGATACGTAGACATCCGCAAACGCTATTTCCTAGCGAGGAAGTGTCGCATTCACATTCATTTGAAGTGTAGACGAGGAATACATAACGCTTCGCAAATCATATTATATATTACCATGAAACATAGAAATGAGATGCGATATCGCGTTTCAAGAAGCATTAGATATCTATTGCTACGATACGTAGACATCTGCAAACGCTATTTCTTTGCAAGGAAGTGTCGCATTTACATTCATTTGAAGTGTAGACGAGGAATACATAACACTTCGCAAATCATATTATATCTTACCATGAAACATAGAAATGAGATGCGATATCAAGTTTTGAGAAGCATTAGAACTCTACTGCTACGATACCTAGACATCTGCAGACGCTGTTTCCTAGCAAGGAAGTGGGGCATTTACATTCATTTGATGTGTAGACGTGGAATACATGACTCTTCGCAAATCATATTATATCTTACTATGAAACATAGAAATGAGATGCGATATCGCGTTTTAAGAAGCATTAGAACTCTATTGCTACGATACCTAGACATCTGCAGACGCTATTTCCTAGGAAGGAAGTGTCGCATTTACATTCATTTGAAGTGTAGACGAGGAATACATGACACTTCGCAAATCATATTATATCTTACTATGAAACATAGAAATGAGATGCGATATCGCGTTTTAAGAAGCATTAGAACTCTATTGCTACGATACCTAGACATCTGCAGACGCTATTTCCTAGGAAGGAAGTGTCGCATTTACATTCATTTGAAGTGTAGAAAAGGAATTCATAACACTTCGCAAATCATATTATATCTTACCATGAAACATAGAAATGAGATGCGATTTCGCGTTTTAAGAATCATAAGAACTCTATTGCTACGATACGCAGAAATCTGCAAACGCTATTTCCTTGCAAGGAAGTGTCGCATTTACATTCATTTGAAGTGTAGACGAGGAATACATGACACTTCGCAAATCATATTATATCTTACCATGAAACATAGAAATGAGATGCGATATCGCGTTTTGAGAATCATCACAACACTATTGCTACGATACCTAGAAATCTTCAAACGCTATTTCCTTGCAAGGAAGTGTCGCATTTACATTCATTTGAAGTGTAGACGAGGAATACATAACACTTCGCAAATCATATTATATCTTACCATGAAACTTAGAATTGAGATGCGATATCGCGTTTTAAGTATCATAAGAACTCCATTGCTACGATACGTAGACAGCTGCAAACGCTATTTCCATGCAAGGAAGTGCCGCATTTACATTCATTTGAATCGTAGACGAGGAATGCATAACACTTCGCAATGAATATTATATCTTATCATTAAAAATAGATATGAGATGCAATACCTCGTTTTAAGAAGCATTTGAACTCTATTTCTACGATACCTAGACATTTGCAGACGCTATTTCCTAGCAAGGAAGTGACGCATTTACATTCATTTGAAGTGTAGACGAGGAATACATGACACTTCGCAAATCATATTATATCTTACAATGAAACATAGAAATGAGATGCGATATCGCGTTTTAAGAAGCATTAGAACACTATTGCTACGATAGGTAGGCATTTGCAAACGCTATTTCCTGGCAAGGAAGTGTCGCAATTACATTCATTTGAAGTGTAGACGAGGAATACATAACACTTCGCATATCATATTATATCTTACCATGAAACATAGAAATGAGATGCGATATCGCGTTTTAAGAATCATAAGAACTCCATTGCTACGATACGTAGACACCTGCAAACGCTATTTCCTAGGAAGGAAGTGTCGCATTTACATCCGTCTGAATCGTAGACGAGGAATGCATAACACTTCGCAATGAATATTATATCTTATCATGAAACATAGATATGAGATGCAATATCTCGTTTTAGGAAGCATTTGAACTCTATTGCTATGATACCTAGACATCTGCTGACGCTATTTCCTATCAAGGAAGTGTCGCATTTACATTCATTTGAAGTGTAGACGAGGAATACATGACACCTCGCAAATCATATTATATCTTACCATGAAACATATAAATGAGATGCGATATCGCGTTTTAAGAAGCATTTGATATCTATTGCTACCATACGTAGATATCTGCAAACGCTATTTCCTTGCTAGGAAGTGTCGCATTTACATTCATTTGAAGTGTAGACGAGGAATACATAACACTTCGCATATCATATTATATCTTACCATGAAACATAGAAATGAGATGCGATATCGCGTTTTGAGAATCATAAGAAATCTATTGCCACGATACGTAGAAATCTTCAAACGCTATTTCCTTGCTAGGAAGTGTCGCATTTACATTCATTTGAAGTGTAGACGAGGAATACATAACACTACGCAAATCATATTATATCTTACCATGAAACATAGAAATGAGATGCGATATCGCGTTTTAAGAAGCATTAGAAATCTATTGCTACGATACGTAGAAATCTTCAAACGCTATTTCCTTGCAAGGAAGTGTCGCATTTACATTCATTTGAAGTGTAGACGAGGAATACATAATACTTCGCAAGTCATATTATATCTTACCATGAAACATAGAAATGAGATGCGATATCGCGTTTTAAGAATCATAAGAACTCCATTGCTACGATAAGTAGACATCTGCAAACGCTATTTCCATGCAAGGAAGTGTCGCATTTACATTCATTTGAAGTGTAGACGAGGAATACATAACACTTCGCAAATTATATAATATCTTACCATGAAACATAGAAATGAGATGCAATATCGCGTTTTAAGAATCATAAGAACTCTATTGCTACGATACGTAGACATCTGCAAACGCTATTTCCTTGCAAGGAAGTGTCGCATTTACATTCATTTGAAGTGTAGACGAGGAATACATGACACTTCGCAAATCATATTATATCTTACCATGAAACATAGAAATGAGATGCGATATCGCGTTTTAAGAAGCATTAGAAATCTATTGCTACGATACGTAGACATCTGCAAACGCTATTTCCTTGCAAGGAAGTGTCGCATTTACATTCATTTGAAGTGTAGACGAGGAATACATAACACTTGGCAAATCATATTATATCTTACCATGAAGCATAGAAATGAGATGCGATATCGCGTTTTGAGAATCATCAGAACTCTATTGCTACGATACGTAGACATCTGCAAACGCTATTTCCTTGCAAGGAAGTGTCGCATTTACATTCATTTGAATCGTAGACGAGGAAAACATAACACACTGCAAATCATATTATATCTTACCATGAAACATAGAAATGAGATGCAATATCGCGTTTTAGGAATCATAAGAACTCTATTGCTACGATACGTAGACATCTGCAAACGCAATTTCCTTGCAAGGAAGTGTCGCATTTACATTCATTTGAAGTGTAGACGAGGAATACATAACACTTTGCAAATCATATTATATCTTACCATGAAACATAGAAATGAGATGCGATATCAAGTTTTGAGAAGCATTAGAACTCTACTGTTACGATACCTAGACATCTGCAGACGCTATTTCCTAGCAAGGAAGTAGGGCATTTACATTCATTTGATGTGTAGACGTGGAATACATGACACTTCGCAAATCATATTATATCTTACTATGAAACATAGAAATGAGATGCGATATCGCGTTTTAAGAAGCATTAGAACTCTATTGCTACGATACCTAAACATCTGCAGACGCTATTTCCTAGGAAGGAAGTGTCGCATTTACATTCATTTGAAGTGTAGTCGAGGAATACATGACACTTCGCAAATCATATTATATCTTACCATGAAACATAGAAATGAGATGCGATATCGCGTTTTAAGAAGCATTAGAAATCTATTTTTACGATACGTAGACATCTGCATACGCAATTTCCTTCCTAGGAAGTGTCGCATTTACATTCATTTGAAGTGTAGAAAAGGAATTCATAACACTTCGCAAATCATATTATATCTTACCATGAAACATAGAAATGAGATGCGATATCGCGTTTTAAGAATCATAAGAACTCTATTGCTACGATACGTAGACAGCTGCAAACGCTATTTCCATGCAAGGAAGTGCCGCATTTACATTCATTTGAATCGTAGACGAGGAATGCATAACACTTCGCAATGAATATTATATCTTATCATTAAAAATAGATATGAGATGCAATATCTCGTTTTAAGAAGCATTTGAACTCTATTGCTACGATACCTAGACATTTGCAGACGCTATTTCCTAGCAAGGAAGTGTCGCATTTACATTCATTTGAAGTGTAGACGAGGAATACATGACATTTCGCAAATCATATTATATCTTACCATGAAACATAGAAATGAGATGCGATATCGCGTTTTAAGAAGCATTAGAACACTATTGCTACGATAGGTAGACATTTGCAAACGCTATTTCCTGGCAAGGAAGTGTCGCAATTACATTCATTTGAAGTGTAGACGAGGAATACATAACGCTTCGCAAATCATATTATATCTTACCATGAAACATAGAAATGAGATGCGATATCGCGTTTTGAGAATCATCACAACACTATTGCTACGATACCTAGAAATCTTCAAACGCTATTTCCTTGCAAGGAAGTGTCGCATTTACATTCATTTGAAGTGTAGACGAGGAATACATAACACTTCGCAAATCATATTATATCTTACCATGAAACTTAGAATTGAGATGCGATATCGCGTTTTAAGTATCATAAGAACTCCATTGCTACGATACGTAGACAGCTGCAAACGCTATTTCCATGCAAGGAAGTGCCGCATTTACATTCATTTGAATCGTAGACGAGGAATGCATAACACTTCGCAATGAATATTATATCTTATCATTAAAAATAGATATGAGATGCAATATCTCGTTTTAAGAAGCATTTGAACTCTATTTCTACGATACCTAGACATTTGCAGACGCTATTTCCTAGCAAGGAAGTGTCGCATTTACACTCATTTGAAGTGTAGACGAGGAATACATGACACTTCGCAAATCATATTATATCTTACAATGAAACATAGAAATGAGATGCGATATCGCGTTTTAAGAAGCATTAGAACACTATTGCTACGATAGGTAGGCATTTGCAAACGCTATTTCCTGGCAAGGAAGTGTCGCAATTACATTCATTTGAAGTGTAGACGAGGAATACATAACACTTCGCAAATCATATTATATCTTACCATGAAACATAGAAATGAGATGCGATATCGCGTTTTAAGAAGCATTAGATATCTATTGCTACGATACGTAGACATCTGCAAACGCTATTTCTTTGCAAGGAAGTGTCGCATTTACATTCATTTGAAGTGTAGACGAGGAATACATAACACTTCGCAAATCATATTATATCTTACCATGAAACATAGAAATGAGATGCGATATCGCGTTTTAAGAATCATAAGAACCCTATTGCTACGATACGTAGACATCCGCAAACGCTATTTCCTAGCGAGGAAGTGTCGCATTCACATTCATTTGAAGTGTAGACGAGGAATACATAACGCTTCGCAAATCATATTATATATTACCATGAAACATAGAAATGAGATGCGATATCGCGTTTCAAGAAGCATTAGATATCTATTGCTACGATACGTAGACATCTGCAAACGCTATTTCTTTGCAAGGAAGTGTCGCATTTACATTCATTTGAAGTGTAGACGAGGAATACATAACACTTCGCAAATCATATTATATCTTACCATGAAACATAGAAATGAGATGCGATATCAAGTTTTGAGAAGCATTAGAACTCTACTGCTACGATACCTAGACATCTGCAGACGCTATTTCCTAGCAAGGAAGTGGGGCATTTACATTCATTTGATGTGTAGACGTGGAATACATGACTCTTCGCAAATCATATTATATCTTACTATGAAACATAGAAATGAGATGCGATATCGCGTTTTAAGAAGCATTAGAACTCTATTGCTACGATACCTAGACATCTGCAGACGCTATTTCCTAGGAAGGAAGTGTCGCATTTACATTCATTTGAAGTGTAGACGAGGAATACATGACACTTCGCAAATCATATTATATCTTACTATGAAACATAGAAATGAGATGCGATATCGCGTTTTAAGAAGCATTAGAACTCTATTGCTACGATACCTAGACATCTGCAGACGCTATTTCCTAGGAAGGAAGTGTCGCATTTACATTCATTTGAAGTGTAGAAAAGGAATTCATAACACTTCGCAAATCATATTATATCTTACCATGAAACATAGAAATGAGATGCGATTTCGCGTTTTAAGAATCATAAGAACTCTATTGCTACGATACGCAGAAATCTGCAAACGCTATTTCCTTGCAAGGAAGTGTCGCATTTACATTCATTTGAAGTGTAGACGAGGAATACATGACACTTCGCAAATCATATTATATCTTACCATGAAACATAGAAATGAGATGCGATATCGCGTTTTGAGAATCATCACAACACTATTGCTACGATACCTAGAAATCTTCAAACGCTATTTCCTTGCAAGGAAGTGTCGCATTTACATTCATTTGAAGTGTAGACGAGGAATACATAACACTTCGCAAATCATATTATATCTTACCATGAAACTTAGAATTGAGATGCGATATCGCGTTTTAAGTATCATAAGAACTCCATTGCTACGATACGTAGACAGCTGCAAACGCTATTTCCATGCAAGGAAGTGCCGCATTTACATTCATTTGAATCGTAGACGAGGAATGCATAACACTTCGCAATGAATATTATATCTTATCATTAAAAATAGATATGAGATGCAATATCTCGTTTTAAGAAGCATTTGAACTCTATTTCTACGATACCTAGACATTTGCAGACGCTATTTCCTAGCAAGGAAGTGTCGCATTTACATTCATTTGAAGTGTAGACGAGGAATACATGACACTTCGCAAATCATATTATATCTTACAATGAAACATAGAAATGAGATGCCATATCGCGTTTTAAGAAGCATTAGAACACTATTGCTACGATAGGTAGGCATTTACAAGCGCTATTTCCTGGCAAGGAAGTGTCGCAATTACATTCATTTGAAGTGTAGACGAGGAATACATAACACTTCGCAAATCATATTATATCTTACCATGAAACATAGAAATGAGATGCGATATCGCGTTTTAAGAAGCATTAGATATCTATTGCTACGATACGTAGACATCTACAAACGCTATTTCTTTGCAAGGAAGTGTCGCATTTACATTCATTTGAAGTGTAGACGAGGAATACATAACACTTCGCAAATCATATTATATCTTACCATGAAACATAGAAATGAGATGCGATATCGCGTTTTAAGGATCATAAGAACTCTATTGCTACGATACGTAGAAATCTGCAAACGCTATTTCCTTGCAAGGAAGTGTCGCATTTACATTCATTTGAAGTGTAGACGAGGAATACATGACACTTCGCAAATCATATTATATCTTACCATGAAACATAGAAATCAGATGCGATATCGCGTTTTAAGAAGCATTGGAAATCTATTGCTACGATACGTAGAAATCTTCAAACGCTATTTCCTTGCAAGGAAGTGTCGCATTTACATTCATTTGAATTGTAGACGAGGAATACATAATACTTCGCAAGTCATATTATATCTTACCATGAACCATAGAAATGAGATGCGATATCGCGTTCTAAGAATCATAGGAACCCTATTGCTACGATACGTAGACATCCGCAAACGCTATTTCCTAGCGAGGAAGTGTCGCATTCACATTCATTTGAAGTGTAGACGAGGAATACATAACGCTTCGCAAATCATATTATATCTTACCATGAAACATAGAAATGAGATGCGATATCGCGTTTTAAGAATCATAAGAACCCTATTGCTACGATACGTAGACATCTGCAAACGCTATTTCCTTGCAAGGAAGTGTCGCATTTACATTCATTTGAATCGTAGACGAGGTATGCATAACACTTCGCAAATCATATTATATCTTACCATGAAACATAGAAATGAGATGCGATATCGCGTTTTAAGAAGCATTAGAACTCTATCGCTACGATACTTAGACATGTGCAGACGGTATTTCCTAGCAAGGAAGTGTCGCATTTACTTTCATTTGAAGTGTAGACGAGGAATACATAACACTTCGCAAATCATATTATATCTTACCATAAAACATAGAAATGAGATGCGATATCGCGTTTTAAGAATCATAAGAACACTATTGCTACGATACGTAGACATCTGAAAACGCTACTTCCTAGCGAGGAAATGTCGCATTCACATTCGTTTGAAGTGTAGACGAGGAATACATAACACTTCGCAAATCATATTATATCTTACCATGAAACATAGAAATGAGATGCGATATCGCGTTTTAAGAATCATAGGAACTCTATTGCTACGATACGTAGACAACTTCAACGCTATTTCCTTGCAAGGAAGTGTCGCATTTACATTCATTTGAAGTGTAGACGAGGAATACATGACACTTCGCAAATCATATTATATCTGACCATGAAACATAGATATGAGATGCAATATCTCGATTTAAGAAGCATTTGAGCTCTAATGCTTCGATACGTAGACATCTACAAACGCTATTTCCTTGCAAGGAAGTGTCGCATTTACATTCATTTGAAGTGCAGACGAGGAATACATGACACTTCGCAAATCATATTATATCTTACCATGAAACATAGAAATGAGATGTGACATCACGTTTTAAGAAGCATTAGAAATCTATTGCTACGATACGTAGACATCTGCAAACGCTATTTCTTTGCAATGAAGTGTCGCATTTACATTCATTTGGAGTGTACACGAGGAATACATAACACTTCGCAAATCATATTATATCTTACCATAAAACATAGAAATGAGATGCGATATCGCGTTTTAAGTATCACAAGAACACTATTGCTACGATACGTAGACATCTGCAAACGCTATTTCCTAGCCGGGAAATGTTGCATTCACATTCATTTGAAGTGTAGACGAGGAATACATAACACTTCGCAAATCATATTATATCTTACCATGAAACATAGAAATGAGATGTGATATCGCGTTTTAAGAATCAGAAGAACTCTATTGCTACGATACGTAGACAACTGCAAACGCTATTTCCTTGCAAGGAAGTGTCGCATTTACATTCATTCGAAGTGTAGACGAGGAATACATGACACTTCGCAAATCGTATTATAACTTACCATGAAACATAGAAATGAGATGCGATATCGCGTTTTAAGAATCATAAGAACACTATTGCTACGATACGTAGACATCTGAAAACGCTACTTCCTAGCGAGGAAATGTCGCATTCACATTCGTTTGAAGTGTAGACGAGGAATACATAACACTTCGCAAATCATATTATATCTTACCATGAAACATAGAAATGAGATGCGATATCGCGTTTTAAGAATCATAGGAACTCTATTGCTACGATACGTAGACAACTTCAACGCTATTTCCTTGCAAGGAAGTGTCGCATTTACATTCATTTGAAGTGTAGACGAGGAATACATGACACTTCGCAAATCATATTATATCTGACCATGAAACATAGATATGAGATGCAATATCTCGATTTAAGAAGCATTTGAGCTCTAATGCTTCGATACGTAGACATCTACAAACGCTATTTCCTTGCAAGGAAGTGTCGCATTTACATTCATTTGAAGTGCAGACGAGGAATACATGACACTTCGCAAATCATATTATATCTTACCATGAAACATAGAAATGAGATGTGACATCACGTTTTAAGAAGCATTAGAAATCTATTGCTACGATACGTAGACATCTGCAAACGCTATTTCTTTGCAATGAAGTGTCGCATTTACATTCATTTGGAGTGTACACGAGGAATACATAACACTTCGCAAATCATATTATATCTTACCATAAAACATAGAAATGAGATGCGATATCGCGTTTTAAGTATCACAAGAACACTATTGCTACGATACGTAGACATCTGCAAACGCTATTTCCTAGCCGGGAAATGTTGCATTCACATTCATTTGAAGTGTAGACGAGGAATACATAACACTTCGCAAATCATATTATATCTTACCATGAAACATAGAAATGAGATGTGATATCGCGTTTTAAGAATCAGAAGAACTCTATTGCTACGATACGTAGACAACTGCAAACGCTATTTCCTTGCAAGGAAGTGTCGCATTTACATTCATTCGAAGTGTAGACGAGGAATACATGACACTTCGCAAATCGTATTATAACTTACCATGAAACATAGAAATGAGATGCGATATCGCGTTTTAAGAAGCATTAGAAATCTATTGCTACGATACGTAGACATCTGCAAACGCTATTTCCTAGCTAGGAAGCGTCGCATTTACATTCATTTGAAGTGTAGACGAGGAATACATGACACTTCGCAAATCATATTATATCTTGCCATGAAACATAGAAATGAGATGCGATATCGCGTTTTGAGAATCATCAGAACACTATTGCTACGATACCTAGAAATCTTCAAACGCTATTTCCCTGCAAGGAAGTGTCGCATTTACATTCATTTGAAGTGTAGACGAGGAATACATAACACTTCGCAAATCATATTATATCTTACCATGAAACTTAGAATTGAGATGCGATATCGCGTTTTAAGAACCATAAGAACTCCATTGCTACGATACGTAGACATCTGCAAACGCTATTTCCATGCAAGGAAGTGTCGCATTTACATTCATCTGAAACGTAGACGAGGAATGCATAACACTTCGCAATGAATATTATATCTTATCATTAAACATAGATATGAGATGCAATATCTCGTTTTAAGAAGCATTTGAACTCTATTGCTACGATACCTAGACATTTGCAGACGCTATTTCCTAGCAAGGAAGTGTCGCATTTACATTCATTTGAAGTGTAGACGAGGAATACATGACATTTCGCAAATCATATTATATCTTACCATGAAACATAGAAATGAGATGCGATATCGCGTTTTAAGAAGCATTAGAACACTATTGCTACGATAGGTAGACATTTGCAAACGCTATTTCCTGGCAAGGAAGTGTCGCAATTACATTCATTTGAAGTGTAGACGAGGAATACATAACACTTCGCAAATCATATTATATCTTACCATGAAACATAGAAATGAGATGCGATATCGCGTTTCAAGAAGCATTAGATATCTATTGCTACGATACGTAGACATCTGCAAACGCTATTTCTTTGCAAGGAAGTGTCGCATTTACATTCATTTGAAGTGTAGACGAGGAATACATAACACTTCGCAAATCATATTATATCTTACCATGAAACATAGAAATGAGATGCGGTATCAAGTTTTGAGAAGCATTAGAACTCTACTGCTACGATACCTAGACATCTGCAGACGCTATTTCCTAGCAAGGAAGTGGGGCATTTACATTCATTTGATGTGTAGACGTGGAATACATGACTCTTCGCAAATCATATTATATCTTACTATGAAACATAGAAATGAGATGCGATATCGCGTTTTAAGAAGCATTAGAACTCTATTGCTACGATACCTAGACACCTGCAGACGCTATTTCCTAGGAAGGAAGTGTCGCATTTACATTCATTTGAAGTGTAGACGAGGAATACATGACACTTCGCAAATCATATTATATCTTACTATGAAACATAGAAATGAGATGCGATATCGCGTTTTAAGAAGCATTAGAACTCTATTGCTACGATACCTAGACATCTGCAGACGCTATTTCCTAGGAAGGAAGTGTCGCATTTACATTCATTTCAAGTGTAGAAAAGGAATTCATAACACTTCGCAAATCATATTATATCTTACCATGAAACATAGAAATGAGATGCGATTTCGCGTTTTAAGAATCATAAGAACTCTATTGCTACGATACGTAGAAATCTGCAAACGCTATTTCCTTGCAAGGAAGTGTCGCATTTACATTCATTTGAAGTGTAGACGAGGAATACATGACACTTCGCAAATCATATTATATCTTACCATGAAACATAGAAATGAGATGCGATATCGCGTTTTGAGTATCATCAGAACACTATTGCTACGATACCTAGAAATCTTCAAACGCTATTTCCTTGCAAGGAAGTGTCGCATTTACATTCATTTGAATCGTAGACGAGGAATGCATAACACTTCGCAATGAATATTATATCTTATCATTAAAAATAGATATGAGATGCAATATCTCGTTTTAAGAAGCATTTGAATTCTATTTCTACCATACCTAGACATTTGCAGACGCTATTTCCTAGCAAGGAAGTGTCGCATTTACATTCATTTGAAGTGTAGACGAGGAATACATGACACTTCGCAAATCATATTATATCTTACAATGAAACATAGAAATGAGATGCGATATCGCGTTTTAAGAAGCATTAGAACACTATTGCTACGATAGGTAGGCATTTGCAAACGCTATTTCCTGGCAAGGAAGTGTCGCAATTACATTCATTTGAAGTGTAGACGAGGAATACATAACACTTCGCAAATCATACTATATCTTACCATGAAACATAGAAATGTAATGCGATATCGCGTTTTAAGAAGCATTAGAAATCTATTGTTACGATACGTAGACATCTGCAAACGCTATTTCCTAGCGAGGAAGTGTCGCATTCACATTCCTTTGAAGTGTAGACGAGGAATACGTAACACTTCGCAAATCATATTATATCTTACCATGAAACATAAAAATGAGATGCGATATCGCGTCTTAAGAAGCATTAGAAATCTATTGCTACGATACGTAGACAACTGCAAACGCTATTTCCTTGCAAGGAAGTGTCGCATTTACATTCATTTGAAGTGTAGACGAGGAATACATGACACTTCGCTAATCATATTATATCTTACCATGAAACATAGAAATGAGATGCGATATCGCGTTTTAAGAAGCATTAGATATCTATTGCTACGATACGTAGATATCTGCAAACGCTATTTCTTTGCAAGGAAGTGTCGCATTTACATTCATTTGAAGTGTAGACGAGGAATACATAACACTTCGCAAATCATATTATATCTTACCATGAAACATAGAAATGAGATGCGATATCGCGTTTTAAGAAGCATTAGATATCTATTGCTACGATACGTAGAAATCTTCAAACGCTATTTCCTTGCAAGGAAGTGTCGCATTTACATTCATTTGAATTGTAGACGAGGAATACATAATACTTCGCAAGTCATATTATATCTTACCATGAACCATAGAAATGAGATGCGATATCGCGTTCTAAGAATCATAAGAACCCTATTGCTACGATACGTAGACATCCGCAAACGCTATTTCCTAGCGAGGAAGTGTCGCATTCACATTCATTTGAAGTGTAGACGAGGAATACATAACGCTTCGCAAATCATATTATATCTTACCATGAAACATAGAAATGAGATGCGATATCGCGTTTTAAGAATCATAAGAACCCTATTGCTGCGATACGTAGACATCTGCAAACGCTATTTCCTTGCAAGGAAGTGTCGCATTTACATTCATTTGAATCGTAGACGAGGAATGCATAACACTTCGCAAATCATATTATATCTTACCATGAAACATAGAAATGAGATGCAATATCGCGTTTTAAGAAGCATTAGAACTCTATCGCTACGATACGTAGACAACTTCAACGCTATTTCCTTGCAAGGAAGTGTCGCATTTACATTCATTTGAAGTGTAGACGAGGAATACATGACACTTCGCAAATCATATTATATCTTACCATGAAACATAGATATGAGATGCAATATCTCGATTTAAGAAGCATTTGAACTCTATTGCTTCGATACGTAGACATCTACAAACGCTATTTCCTTGCAAGGAAGTGTCGCATTTACATTCATTTGAAATGCAGACGAGGAATACATGACACTTCGCAAATCATATTATATCTTACCATGAAACATAGAAATGTGATGTGATATCACGTTTTAAGAAGCATTAGAAATCTATTGCTACGATACGTAGACATCTGCAAACGCTATTTCTTTGCAAGGAAGTGTCGCATTTTCATTCATTTGGAGTGTACACGAGGAATACATAACACTTAGCAAATCATATTATATCTTACCATAAAACATAGAAATGAGATGCGATATCGCGTTTTAAGTATCACAAGAACACAATTGCTACGATACGTAGACATCTGCAAACGCTATTTCCTAGCCGGGAAATGTTGCATTCACATTCATTTGAAGTGTAGACGAGGAATACATAACACTTCGCAAATCATATTATATCTTACCATGAAACATAGAAATGAGATGTGATATCGCGTTTTAAGAATCATAGGAACTCAATTGCTACGATACGTAGACAACTGCAAACGCTATTTCCTTGCAAGGAAGTGTCGCATTTACATTCATTTGAAGTGTAGACGAGGAATACATGACACTTCGCTAATCATATTATATCTTACCATGAAACATAGAAATGAGATGCGATATCGCGTTTTAAGAATCATTAGAAATCTATTGCTACGATACGTAGACATCTGCAAACGCTATTTCCTAGCGAGGAAGTGTCGCATTCACATTCCTTTGAAGTGTAGACGAGGAATACATAACACTTCGCAAATCATATTATATCTTACCATGAAACATAGAAATGAGATGCAATATCGCGTTTTAAGAATCATAAGAACTCTATTGCTACGATACGTAGACATGTGCAGACGCTATTACCTCGCAAGGAAGTGTCGCATTTACATTCATTTGAAGTGTAGACGAGGAATACATGACACTTCGCAAATCATATTATATCTTACCATGAAACATAGAAATGAGATGTGATATCGCGTTTTAAGAATCATAAGAACTCTATTGCTACGATACGTAGACAACTGCAAACGCTATTTCCTTGCAAGGAAGTGTCGCATTTACATTCATTTGAAGTGTAGACGAGGAATACATGACACTTCGCTAATCATATTATATCTTACCATGAAACATAGAAATGAGATGCGATATCGCGTTTTAAGAAGCATTAGAAATCTATTGCTACGATACGTAGACATCTGCAAACGCTATTTCCTAGCGAGAAAGTATCGCATTCACATTCCTTTGAAGTGTAGACGAGGAATACATAACACTTCGCAAATCATACTATATCTTACCATGAAACGTAGAAATGAGATGCGATATCGCGTTTTAAGAATCATAAGAACTCTATTGCTACGATACGTAGACATCTGCAAACGCTATTTCCTAACGAGGAAGTGTCGCATTCACATTGCTTTCAAGTGTAGACGAGGAATACATAACACTTCGCAAATCATATTATATCTTACCATGAAACATAGAAATGAGATGCAATATCGCGTTTTAAGAATCATAAGAACTCTATTGCTACGATACGTAGACATCTGCAGACGCTATTTCCTCGCAAGGAAGTGTCGCATTTACATTCATTTGAAGTGTAGACGAGGAATACATGACACTTCGCAAATCATATTATATCTTACCATGAAACATAGAAATGAGATGCGATATCGCGTTTTAAGAAGCATTAGAAATCTATTGCTACGATACGTAGACACCTGCAAACGCTATTTCTTTGCAAGGAAGTGTCGCAATTACATTTATTTGAAGTGTAGACGAGGAATACATAAAACTTCGCAATGAATATTATATCTTATCACCAAAACATAGAAATGAGATGCGATATCGCGTTTTAAGAAGCAATAGAAATCTATTGTTACGATACCTAGACATCTGCAGACGCTATTTCCTAGCAGGGAAGTGTCGCATTTACATTCATTTGAATCGTAGACGAGGAATGCATAACACTTCGCAATGAATATTATATCTTATCATGAAACATAAATATGAGATGCGATATCGCGTTTTAAGAATCATATGAACTCTATTGCTACGATACGTAGAAATCTGCAAACGCTATTTCCTTGCAAGGAAGTGTCGCATTTACATTCATTTGAAGTGTAGACGAGGAATACATGACACTTCGCAAATCATATTATATCTTACCATGAAACATAGATATGAGATGCAATATCTCGATTTAAGAAGCATTTGAAATCTATTGCTTCGATACGTAGACATCTACAAACGCTATTTCCGTGCAAGGAAGTGTCGCATTTACATTCATTTGAAGTGTAGACGAGGAATACATAACACTTCGCAAATCATGTTATATCTTACCATGAAACATAGATATGAGATGCAATATCTCGTTTCAAGAAGCATTTGAACACTATTGCTTCGATACGTAGACATCTGCAAACGCTATTTCCTTGCAAGGAAGTGTCGCATTTACGTTCATTTGAATCGTAGACGAGGAATGCATAACACTTCGCAATGAATATTATATCTTATCATGAAACATAGATATGAGATGCGATATCGCGTTTTAAGAAGCATTAGATATCTATTGCTACGATACGTAGATATCTGCAAACGCTATTTCGTTGCAAGGAAGTGTCGCATTTACATTCATTTGAAGTGTAGACGAGGAATACATAAAACTTCGCAAATCATATTATATGTTACCATGAAACATAGAAATGAGATGCGATATCGCGTTTTAAGAATCATAAGAACTCTATTGCTACGATACGTAGACATCTGCAAACGCTATTTCCTTGCTAGGAAGTGTCGCATTTACATTCATTTGAAGTGTAGACGAGGAATACATAACACTTCGCAAATCATATTATATCTTACCATGAAACGTAGAAATGAGATGCGATATCGCGTTTTAAGAAACATAAGAACGCTATTGCTACGATACGTAGACATCTGCAAACTCTATTTCCTAGCGAGGATATGTCGCATTCACATTCATTTGTAGTGTAGACGAGGAATACATAACACTTCGCAAATCATATTATATCTTACCATGAAACATAGAAATGAGATGCGATATCGCGCTTTAAGAATCATAAGAACTCTATTGCTACGATACGTAGACAACTGCAAACGCTATTTCCTTGCAAGGAAGTGTCGCATTTACATTCATTTGAAGTGTAGACGAGGAATACATGACACTTCGCAAATCATATTATATCTTACCATGAAACATAGAAATGAGATGCGATATCGCGTTTTAAGAATCATAAGAACTCTATTGCTACGATACGTAGACATCTGCTAACGCTATTTCCTTGCGAGGAAGTGTCGTATTTACATTCATTTGAAGTGTAGACGAGGAATACATGACACTTCGCAAATCATATTATATCTTACCATGAAACATAGATATGAGATGCAATATCACGATTTAAGAAGCATTTGAACTCTATTGCTTCGATACGTAGACATCTACAAACGCTATTTCCTTGCAAGGAAGTGTCGCATTTACATTCATTTGAAGTGCAGACGAGGAATACATGACACTTCGCAAATCATATTATATCTTACCATGAAACATAGAAATGAGATGCAATATCGCGTTTTAAGAAGCATTTGAAATCTATTGCTCCGATACGTAGACATCTGCAAACGCTATTTCCTTGCTAGGAAGTGTCGCATTTACATTCATTTGAAGTGTAGACGAGGAATACATGATACTTCGCAAATCATATTATATCTTACCATGAAACATAGAAATGAGATGCGATATCAAGTTTTGAGAAGCATTAGAACTCTACTGCTACGATACCTAGACATCTGCAAACGCTATTTCCTAGCAAGGAAGTGGGGCATTTACATTCATTTGATGTGTAGACGAGGAATACATGACACTTCGCAAATCATATTATATCCTACTATGAAACATAGAAATGTGATGCGATATCGCGTTTTAAGAAGCATTGGAACTCTATTGCTACGATACCTAGACATCTGCAGACGCTATTTTCTAGCAAGGAAGTGTCGCATTTACATTCATTTGAAGTGTAGACGAGGAATACATGACACTTCGCAAATCATATTATATCTTACCATGAAACATAGAAATGAGATGCGATATCGCGTTTTAAGAAGCATTAGAAATCTATTGCTACGATACGTAGACATCTGCATACGCAATTTCCTTGCTAGGAAGTGTCGCATTTACATTCATTTGAAGTGTAGACAAGGAATACATAACACTTCGCAAATCATATTATATCTTACCATGAAACATAGAGATGAGATGCGATATCGCGTTTTAAGTATCATAAGAACTCTACTGCTACGATACGTAGAAATCTGCAAACGCTATTTACTTGCAAGGAAGTGTCGCATTTACATTCATTTGAGGTGTAGACGAGGAATACATGACACTTCGCAAATCATATTATATCTTACCATGAAACATAGAAATGAGATGCGATATCGCGTCTTAAGAAGCATTAGAAATCTATTGCTACGATACGTAGACATCTGCAAACGCTATTTCCTAGCGAGGAAGTGTCGCATTCACATTCCTTTGAAGTGTAGACGAGGAATACATAACACTTCGCAAATCATATTATATCTTACCATGAAACGTAGAAATGAGATGCGATATCGCGTTTTAAGAATCATAAGAACTATATTGCTACGATACGTAGACATCTGCAAACGCTATTTCCTAGCGAGGAAGTGTCGTATTTACATTCATTTGAAGTGTATACGAGGAATACATGACACTTCGCAAATCATATTATATCTTACCGTGAAACATAGAAATCAGATGCGATATCGCGTTTTGAGAATCATAAGAACTCTATTGCTACGATACGTAGAAACCTTCAAACGCTATTTCCTTGCAAGGAAGTGTCGCATTTACATTCATTTGAAGTGTGGAAGAGGAATACATGACACTTCGCAAATCATATTATATCTTACCATGAAACATAGATATGGGATGCAATATCTCGATTTAAGAAGCACTTGAAATCTATTGCTTCGATACGTAGACATCTACAAACGCTATTTCCGTGCAAGGAAGTGTCGCATTTACATTCATTTGAAGTATAGACGAGGAATACATAACACTTCGCAAATCATGTTATATCTTACCATGAAACATCGAAATGAGATGCGATATCGCGTTTTAAGAATCAAAAGAACCCAATTGCTTCGATACGTAGACAACTGCAAACGCTATTTCCTTGGAAGGAAGTGTCGCATTTACATTCATTTCAATCGTATACGAGGAGTGCATGAAACTTCGCAATGAATATTATATCTTATCATGAAACATAGATATGAGATGCAATATCTCGTTTCATGAAGCATTTGAACACTATTGCTTCGATACGTAGACATCTGCAAACGCTATTTTCTTGCAAGGAAGTGTCGCATTTACGTTCATTTGAATCGTAGACGAGGAATGCATAACACTTCGCAATGAATATTATATCTTATCATGAAACATAGATATGAGATGCTATATCGCATTTTAAGAAGCATTAGAACTCTATTGCTGCGATACCTAGACATCTGCAGACGCTATTTCCTAGCAAGGAAGTGTGGCATTCACATTCATTTGAAGTGTAGACGAGGAATACATAACACTTCGCAAATCATATTATATGTTACCATGAAACATAGAAATGAGATGCGATATCGCGTTTTAAGAATCAAAAGAACCCAATTGCTTCGATACGTAGACAACTGCAAACGCTATTTCCTTGGAAGGAAGTGTCGCATTTACATTCATTTGAATCGTATACGAGGAGTGCATGACACTTCGCAATGAATATTATATCTTATCATGAAACATAGATATGAGATGCAATATCTCGTTTCAAGAAGCATTTGAACACTATTGCTTCGATACGTAGACATCTGCAAACGCTATATCCTTGCAAGGAAGTGTCGCATTTACGTTCATTTGAATCGTAGACGAGGAATGCATAACACTTCGCAATGAATATTATATCTTATCATGAAACATAGTTATGAGATGCTATATCGCGTTTTAAGAAGCATTAGAACTCTATTGCTGCGATACCTAGACATCTGCAGACGCTATTTCCTAGCAAGGAAGTGTGGCATTCACATTCATTTGATGTGTAGACGAGGAATACATAACACTTCGCAAATCATATTATATGTTACCATGAAACATAGAAATGAGATGCGATATCGCGTTTTAAGAATCATAAGAACTCTATTGCTACGATACGTAGACATCTGCAAACGCTATTTCCTTGCTAGGAAGTGTCGCATTTACATTCATTTGAAGTGTAGACGAGGAATACATAACACTTCGCAAATCATATTATATCTTACCATGAAACGTAGAAATGAGATGCGATATCGCGTTTTAAGAATCATAAGAACTCTATTGCTACGATACGTAGACATCTGCAAACGCTATTTCATAGCGAGGAAGTGTCGCATTCACATTCCTTTGAAGTGTAGACGAGGAATACATAACACTTCGCAAATCACATTATATCTTACCATGAAACATAGAAATGAGATGCAATATCGCGTTTCAAGAATCATAAGAACTCTATTGCTACGATACGTAGACATCTGCAGACGCTATTTCCTCGCAAGGAAGTGTCGCATTTACATTCATTTGAAGTGTAGACGAGGAATACATGACACTTCGAAAATCATATTATATCTTACCATGAAACATAGAAATGAGATGCGATATCGCGTTTTAAGAAGCATTAGAAATCCATTGCTGCGATACGTAGACATCTGCAAACGCTATTTCTTTGCAAGGAAGTGTCGCATTTACATTCATTTGAAGTGTAGACGAGGAATACATGACACTTCGCAAATCATATTATATCTTACCATGAAACATAGATATGAGATGCAATATCACGATTTAAGAAGCATTTGAACTCTATTGCTTCGATACGTAGACATCTACAAACGCTATTTCCTTGCAAGGAAGTGTCGCATTTACATTCATTTGAAGTGCAGACGAGGAATACATGACACTTCGCAAATCATATTATATCTTACCATGAAACATAGAAATGAGATGTGATATCGCGTTTTAAGAAGCATTAGAAATCTATTGCTACGATACGTAGACATCTGCAAACGCTATTTCCTTGCAAGGAAGTGTCGCATTTACATTTATTTGAAGTGTAGAAGAGGAATACATGACACTTCGCAAATCATATTATATCTTACCATGAAACATAGATATGAGATGCAATATCTCGATTTAAGAAGCATTTGAAATCTATTGCTTCGATACGTAGACATCTACAAACGCTATTTCCGTGCAAGGAAGTGTCGCATTTACATTCATTTGAAGTGTAGACGAGGAATACATAACACTTCGCAAATCATGTTATATCTTACCATGAAACATAGAAATGAGATGCGATATCGCGTTTTAAGAATCAAAAGAACCCAATTGCTTCGATACGTAGACAACTGCAAACGCTATTTCCTTGCAAGGAAGTGTCGCATTTACGTTCATTTGAATCGTAGACGAGGAATGCATAACACTTCGCAATGAATATTATATCTTATCATGAAACATAGATATGAGATGCGATATCGCGTTTTAAGAAGCATTAGAAATCTATTGCTCCGATACGTAGACATCTGCAAACGCTATTTCCTTGCTAGGAAGTGTCGCATTTACATTCATTTGAAGTGTAGACGAGGAATACATGACACTTCGCAAATCATATTATATCTTACCATGAAACATAGAAATGAGATGCGATATCAAGTTTTGAGAAGCATTAGAACTCTACTGCTACGATACCTAGACATCTGCAAACGCTATTTCCTAGCAAGGAAGTGGGGCATTTACATTCATTTGATGTGTAGACGAGGAATACATGACACTTCGCAAATCATATTATATCTTACTATGAAACATAGAAATGTGATGCGATATCGCGTTTAAAGAAGCATTGGAACTCTATTGCTACGATACCTAGACATCTGCAGACGCTATTTTCTAGCAAGGAAGTGTCGCATTTACATTCATTTGAAGTGTAGACGAGGAATACATGACACTTCGCAAATCATATTATATCTTACCATGAAACATAGAAATGAGATGCTATATCGCGTTTTAAGAAGCATTAGAACTCTATTGCTGCGATACCTAGACATCTGCAGACGCTATTTCCTAGCAAGGAAGTGTGGCATTCACATTCATTTGATGTGTAGACGAGGAATACATAACACTTCGCAAATCATATTATATGTTACCATGAAACATAGAAATGAGATGCGATATCGCGTTTTAAGAATCATAAGAACTCTATTGCTACGATACGTAGACATCTGCAAACGCTATTTCCTTGCTAGGAAGTGTCGCATTTACATTCATTTGAAGTGTAGACGAGGAATACATAACACTTCGCAAATCATATTATATCTTACCATGAAACGTAGAAATGAGATGCGATATCGCGTTTTAAGAATCATAAGAACTCTATTGCTACGATACGTAGACATCTGCAAACGCTATTTCATAGCGAGGAAGTGTCGCATTCACATTCCTTTGAAGTGTAGACGAGGAATACATAACACTTCGCAAATCACATTATATCTTACCATGAAACATAGAAATGAGATGCAATATCGCGTTTCAAGAATCATAAGAACTCTATTGCTACGATACGTAGACATCTGCAGACGCTATTTCCTCGCAAGGAAGTGTCGCATTTACATTCATTTGAAGTGTAGACGAGGAATACATGACACTTCGAAAATCATATTATATCTTACCATGAAACATAGAAATGAGATGCGATATCGCGTTTTAAGAAGCATTAGAAATCCATTGCTGCGATACGTAGACATCTGCAAACGCTATTTCTTAGCAAGGAAGTGTCGCATTTACATTCATTTGAAGTGTAGACGAGGAATACATGACACTTCGCAAATCATATTATATCTTACCATGAAACATAGATATGAGATGCAATATCACGATTTAAGAAGCATTTGAACTCCATTGCTTCGATACGTAGACATCTACAAACGCTATTTCCTTGCAAGGAAGTGTCGCATTTACATTCATTTGAAGTGCAGACGAGGAATACATGACACTTCGCAAATCATATTATATCTTACCATGAAACATAGAAATGAGATGTGATATCGCGTTTTAAGAAGCATTAGAAATCTATTGCTACGATACGTAGACATCTGCAAACGCTATTTCCTTGCAAGGAAGTGTCGCATTTACATTCATTTGAAGTGTAGACGAGGAATACATAACACTTCGCAAGTCATATTATATCTTACCATGAAACATAGAAATGAGATGCGATATCGCGTTTTGAGAATCATAAGAACTCTATTGCTACGATACGTAGAAAACTTCAAACGCTATTTCCTTGCAAGGAAGTGTCGCATTTACATTCATTTGAAGTGTAGACGAGGAATACATAACACTTCGCAAGTCATATTATATCTTACCATGAAACATAGAAATGAGATGCGATATCGCGTTTTGAGAATCATAAGAACTCTATTGCTACGATACGTAGAAAACTTCAAACGCTATTTCCTTGCAAGGAAGTGTCGCATTTACATTCATTTGAAGTGTAGACGAGGAATACATAACACTTCGCAAGTCATATTATATCTTACCATGAAACATAGAAATCAGATGCAATATCGCGTTTTAAGAATCATAAGAACTCTATTCCTACGATACGTAGAAATCTGCAAACGCTACTTCCTTGCAAGGAAGTGTCGCATTTACATTCATTTGAAGTGTAGACGAGGAATACATAACACTTCACAAATCATATTATATCTTACCATGAAACATAGAAATGAGATGCGATATCGCGTTTTAAGAAGCATTAGAACTCTATCGCTACGATACCTAGACATCTGCAGACGCTATTTCCTAGCAAGGAAGTGTCGCATTTACATTCATTTGCAGTGCAGGCGAGGAATACATGACACTTCGCAAATCATATTATGTCTTACCATGAAACATAGAAATGAGATGTGATATCGCGTTTTAAGAAGCATTAGAAATCTATTGCTACGATACGTAGACAACTGCAATCGCTATTTGCTTGCAAGGAAGTGTCGCATTTACATTCATTTGAAGTGTAGACGAGGAATACATGACACTTCGCAAATCATATTATATCTTACCATGAAACATAGAAATGAGTTGCGATATCGCGTTTTAAGAAGCATTTGAAATCTATTGCTACCACACGTAGACATCTGCAAACGCTATTTCTTTGCAAGGAAGTGTCGCATTTACATTCACTTGAAGTGTAGACGAGGAATACATGACACTTCGCAAATCATATTATATCTTACCATGAAATATAGAAATGAGATGCGATATCCCGTTTTAGGAAGCATTAGAAACCTATTACTACGATACGTAGACTTCTGCAGACGCTATTTCCTAGCAAGGAAGTGTCGCATTTACATTCATTTGAAGTGTAGACGAGGAATACATGACACTTCGCAAATCATATTATATCTTACCATGAAACATAGAAATGAGATGCGATATCGCGTTTTAAGAAGCATTAGAACTCTATTGCTACGATACCTAGACATCTGCAGACGCTATTTCCTAGCAAGGAAGTGTCGCATTTACATTCATTTGAAGTGTAGACGAGGAATACATGACACTTCGCAAATCATATTATATCTTACCATGAAACATAGAAATGAGATGCGATATCGCGTTTTAAGAAGCATTAGAAATCTATTGCTACCACACGTAGACATCTGCAAACGCTATTTCCTTGCTAGGAAGTGTCGCACTTACATTCATTTGAAGTGTAGACGAGGAATACATAACACTTCGCAAATCATATTATACCTTACCATGAAACATAGAAATGAGATGCGATATCGCGTTTTGAGAATCATCAGAACTCTATTGCTACGATACGTAGAAAACTTCAAACGCTATTTCCTTGCAAGGAAGTGTCGCATTTACATTCATTTGAAGTGTAGACGAGGAATACATAACACTTCGCAAGTCATATTATATCTTACCATGAAACATAGAAATGAGATGCGATATCGCGTTTTGAGAATCATAAGAACTCTATTGCTACGATACGTAGAAAACTTCAAACGCTATTTCCTTGCAAGGAAGTGTCGCATTTACATTCATTTGAAGTGTAGACGAGGAATACATAACACTTCGCAAGTCATATTATATCTTACCATGAAACATAGAAATGAGATGCGATATCGCGTTTTGAGAATCATAAGAACTCTATTGCTACGATACGTAGAAAACTTCAAACGCTATTTCCTTGCAAGGAAGTGTCGCATTTACATTCATTTGAAGTGTAGACGAGGAATACATAACACTTCGCAAGTCATATTATATCTTACCATGAAACATAGAAATCAGATGCAATATCGCGTTTTAAGAATCATAAGAACTCTATTCCTACGATACGTAGACATCTGCAAACGCTACTTCCTTGCAAGGAAGTGTCGCATTTACATTCATTTGAAGTGTAGACGAGGAATACATAACACTTCACAAATCATATTATATCTTACCATGAAACATAGAAATGAGATGCGATATCGCGTTTTAAGAAGCATTAGAACTCTATCGCTACGATACCTAGACATCTGCAGACGCTATTTCCTAGCAAGGAAGTGTCGCATTTACATTCATTTGCAGTGCAGGCGAGGAATACATGACACTTCGCAAATCATATTATGTCTTACCATGAAACATAGAAATGGGATGTGATATCGCGTTTTAAGAAGCATTAGAAATCTATTGCTACGATACGTAGACAACTGCAAACGCTATTTGCTTGCAAGGAAGTGTCGCATTTACATTCATTTGAAGTGTAGACGAGGAATACATGACACTTCGCAAATCATATTATATCTTACCATGAAACATAGAAATGAGTTGCGATATCGCGTTTTAAGAAGCATTAGAAATCTATTGCTACGATACGTAGACATCTGCAAACGCTGTTTCCTAGCAAGGAAGTGTCGCATTTACATTCATTTGAAGTGTAGACGAGGAATACATAACACTTCGCAAATTATATAATATCTTACCATGAAACATAGAAATGAGATGCAATATCGCGTTTTAAGAATCATAAGAACTCTATTGCTACGATACGTAGACACCTGCAAACGCTATTTCCTTGCAAGGAAGTGTCGCATGTACATTCATTTGAAGTGTAGGCGAGGAATACATAACACTTCACAAATCATATTATATCTTTCCATGAAACATAGAAATGAGATGCGATATCGCGTTTTAAGAATCATAAGAACTCTATTGCTACGATACGTAGAAATCTGCAAACGCTATTTCCTTGCAAGGAAGTGTCGCATTTACATACATTTGAAGTGTAGACGAGGAATACATGACACTTCTCAAATCATATTATATCTTACCATGAAACATAGAAATCAGATGCGATATCGCGTTTTAAGAAGCATTTGAAATCTATTGCTACCACACGTAGACATCTGCAAACGCTATTTCTTTGCAAGGAAGTGTCGCATTTACATTCACTTGAAGTGTAGACGAGGAATACATGACACTTCGCAAATCATATTATATCTTACCATGAAATATAGAAATGAGATGCGATATCGCGTCTTAAGAAGCATTAGAAATCTATTGCTACGATACGTAGACATCTGCAAACGCTATTTCCTTGCTAGGAAGTGTCGCATTTACATACATTTGAAGTGTAGACGAGGAATAGATGACACTTCGCGAATCATATTATATCTTACCATGAAACATAGAAATGAGATTCGATATCGCGTTTTAAGAAGCATTAGAAATCTATCGCTACGATACCTAGATATCTGCAGACGCTATTTCCTAGCAAAGAAGTGTCGCATTTACATTCATTTGAAGTGTGGACGAGGAATACATGACACTTCGCAAATCATATTATATCTTACCATGAAACATAGAAATCAGATGCGATATCGCGTTTTAAGAAGCATTAGAATTCTATTGCTACCATACGTAGACATCCGCAAACGCTATTTCCTTGCTAGGAAGTGTCGCATTTACATTCATTTGAAGTATAGACGAGGAATACATAACACTTCGCAAATCATATTATATCTTACCATGAAACATAGAAATGAGATGCGATATCGCGTTTTGAGAATCATAAGAACTCTATTGCTACGATACGTAGAAAACTTCAAACGCTATTTCCTTGCAAGGAAGTGTCGCATTTACATTCATTTGAAGTGTAGACGAGGAATACATAACACTTCGCAAGTCATATTATATCTTACCATGAAACATAGAAATGAGATGCGATATCGCGTTTTGAGAATCATAAGAACTCTATTGCTACGATACGTAGAAAACTTCAAACGCTATTTCCTTGCAAGGAAGTGTCGCATTTACATTCATTTGAAGTGTAGACGAGGAATACATAACACTTCGCAAGTCATATTATATCTTACCATGAAACATAGAAATGAGATGCGATATCGCGTTTTGAGAATCATAAGAACTCTATTGCTACGATACGTAGAAAACTTCAAACGCTATTTCCTTGCAAGGAAGTGTCGCATTTACATTCATTTGAAGTGTAGACGAGGAATACATAACACTTCGCAAGTCATATTATATCTTACCATGAAACATAGAAATGAGATGCGATATCGCGTTTTGAGAATCATAAGAACTCTATTGCTACGATACGTAGAAAACTTCAAACGCTATTTCCTTGCAAGGAAGTGTCGCATTTACATTCATTTGAAGTGTAGACGAGGAATACATAACACTTCGCAAGTCATATTATATCTTACCATGAAACATAGAAATCAGATGCAATATCGCGTTTTAAGAATCATAAGAACTCTATTCCTACGATACGTAGACATCTGCAAACGCTACTTCCTTGCAAGGAAGTGTCGCATTTACATTCATTTGAAGTGTAGACGAGGAATACATAACACTTCACAAATCATATTATATCTTACCATGAAACATAGAAATGAGATGCGATATCGCCTTTTAAGAAGCATTAGAACTCTATCGCTACGATACCTAGACATCTGCAGACGCTATTTCCTAGCAAGGAAGTGTCGCATTTACATTCATTTGCAGTGCAGGCGAGGAATACATGACACTTCGCAAATCATATTATGTCTTACCATGAAACATAGAAATGGGATGTGATATCGCGTTTTAAGAAGCATTAGAAATCTATTGCTACGATACGTAGACAACTGCAAACGCTATTTGCTTGCAAGGAAGTGTCGCATTTACATTCATTTGAAGTGTAGACGAGGAATACATGACACTTCGCAAATCATATTATATCTTACCATGAAACATAGAAATGAGTTGCGATATCGCGTTTTAAGAAGCATTAGAAATCTATTGCTACGATACGTAGACATCTGCAAACGCTGTTTCCTAGCAAGGAAGTGTCGCATTTACATTCATTTGAAGTGTAGACGAGGAATACATAACACTTCGCAAATTATATAATATCTTACCATGAAACATAGAAATGAGATGCAATATCGCGTTTTAAGAATCATAAGAACTCTATTGCTACGATACGTAGACACCTGCAAACGCTATTTCCTTGCAAGGAACTGTCGCGATTACATTCATTTGAAGTGTAGACGAGGAATACATGACACTTCGCAAATCATATTATATCTTACCGTGAAACATAGAAATCAGATGCGATATCGCGTTTTAAGAAGCATTAGAAATCTATTGCTACCACACGTAGACATCTGCAAACGCTATTTCCTTGCTAGGAAGTGTCGCACTTACATTCATTTGAAGTGTAGACGAGGAATACATAACACTTCGCAAATCATATTATACCTTACCATGAAACATAGAAATGAGATGCGATATCGCGTTTTGAGAATCATCAGAACTCTATTGCTACGATACGTAGAAATCTTCAAACGCTATTTCCTTGCAAGGAAGTGTCGCATTTACATTCATTTGAAGTGTAGACGAGGAATACATAACACTTCGCAAATCATATTATATCTTACCATGAAACTTAGAATTGAGATGCGATATCGCGTTTTAAGAATCATAAGAACTCCATTGCTACGATACGTAGACATCTGCAAACGCTATTTCCATGCAAGGAAGTGTCGCATTTACATTCATTTGAATCGTAGACGAGGAATGCATAACACTTCGCAATGAATATTATATCTTATCATTAAACATAGATATGAGATGCAATATCTCGTTTTAAGAAGCATTTGAACTCTATTGCTACGATACCTAGACATTTGCAGACGCTATTTCCTAGCAAGGAAGTGTCGCATTTACATTCATTTGAAGTGTAGACGAGGAATACATGACACTTCGCAAATCATATTATATCTTACTATGAAACATAGAAATGAGATGCGATATCGCGTATTAAGAAGCATTAGAACTCTATTGCTACGATACCTAGACATCTGCAGACGCTATTTCCTAGCAAGGAAGTGTCGCATTTACATTCATTTGAAGTGTAGACGAGGAATACATGACACTTCGCAAATCATATTATTTCTTACCATGAAACATAGAAATGAGATGCGATATCGCGTTTTAAGAAGCATTAGAAATCTATTGCTACGATACGTAGACATCTGCATACGCAATTTCCTTGCTAGGAAGTGTCGCATTTACATTCATTTGAAGTGTAGACAAGGAATACATAACACTTCGCAAATCATACTATATCTTACCATGAAACATAGAAATGAGATGCGATATCGCGTTTTAAGAATCATAAGAACTCTATTGCTACGATACGTAGAAATCTGCAAACGCTATTTCCTTGCAAGGAAGTGTCGCATTTACATTCATTTGAAGTGTAGACGAGGAATACATGACACTTCGCAAATCATATTATATCTTACCATGAAACATCGAAATCAGATGCGATATCGCGTTTTAAGAAGCATTCGAAATCTATTGCTACCATACGTAGATTTCTGCAAACGCTATTTCCTTGCTAGGAAGTGTCGCATTTACATTCATTTGAAGTGTAGACGAGGAATACATAACACTTCGCAAATCATATTATATCTTACCATGAAACATAGAAATGAGATGCGATATCGCGTTTTGAGAATCATAAGAAATCTATTGCCACGATACGTAGAAGTCTTCAAACGCTATTTCCTTGCAAGGAAGTGTCGCATTTACATTCATTTGAAGTGTAGACGAGGAATACATAATACTTCGCAAGTCATATTATATCTTACCATGAAACATAGAATTGAGATGCTTTATCGCGTTTTAAGAATCATAAGTACTCCATTGCTACGATACGTAGACATCTGCAAACGCTGTTTCCATGCAAGCAAGTTTCGCATTTACATTCATTTGAAGCGTAGACGAGGAATACATAACACTTCGCAAATTATATAATATCTTACCATGAAACATAGAAATGAGATGCAATATCGCGTTTTAAGAATCATAAGAACACTATTGCTACGATACGTAGACATCTGCAAACGCTATTTCCTTGCAAGGAAGTGTCGCATTTACATTCATTTGAAGTGTAGACGAGGAATACATAACACTTCACAAATCATATTATATCTTTCCATGAAACATAGAAATGAGATGCGATATCGCGTTTTAAGAAGCATTAGAACTCTATCGCTACGATACCTAGACATCTGCAGACGCTATTTCCTAGCAAGGAAGTGTCGCATTTACATTCATTTGAAGTGTAGACGAGGAATACATGACACATCGCAAATCATATTATAGCTTACCATGAAACATAGAAATGAGATGCGATATCGCGTTTTAAGAAGCATTAGAAATCTATTGCTACGATACGTAGACATCTGCAAACGCTATTTCCTTGCAAGGAAGTGTCGCATTTACATTCATTTGAAGTGTAGACCAGGAATACATAACACTTCGCAAATCATATTATATCTTACCATGAAACATAGAAAGGAGATGCGATATCGCGTTTTAAGAATCATAAAAACTCTACTGCTACGATACGTAGACATCTGCAAACGCTATTTCCTTGCAAGGAAGTGTCGCATTTACATTCATTTGAATCGTAGACGAGGAAAACATAACACACTGCAAATCATATTATATCTTACCATGAAACATAGAAATGAGATGCAATATCGCGTTTTAGGAATCATAAGAACCCTATTACTACGATACGTAGACATCTGCAAACGCAATTTCCTTGCAAGGAAGTGTCGCATTTACATTCATTTGAAGTGTAGACGAGGAATGCATAACACCTCGCAATGAATATTATATCTTATCATGAAACATAGATATGAGATGCAATATTTCGTTTTAGGAAGCATTTGAACTCTATTGCTATGATACCTAGACATCTGCTGACGCTATTTCCTATCAAGGAAGTGTCGCATTTACATTCATTTGAAGTGTAGACGAGGAATACATGACACTTCGCAAATCATATTATATCTTACCACGAAACATATAAATGAGATGCGATATCGCGTTTTAAGAAGCATTTGATATCTATTGCTACCATACGTAGACATCTGCAAACGCTATTTCCTTGCTAGGAAGTGTCGCATTTACATTCATTTGAAGTGTAGACGAGGAATACATAACACTTCGCAAATCATATTATATCTTACCATGAAACATAGAAATGAGATGCGATATCGCGTTTTGAGAATCATAAGAAATCTATTGCCACGATACGTAGAAATCTTCAAACGCTATTTCCTTGCTAGGAAGTGTCGCATTTACATTCATTTGAAGTGTAGACGAGGAATACATAACACTACGCAAATCATATTATATCTTACCATGAAACATAGAAATGAGATGCGATATCGCGTTTTGAGAATCATAAGAACTCTATTGCTACGATACGTAGAAATCTTCAAACGCTATTTCCTTGCAAGGAAGTGTCGCATTTACATTCATTTGAAGTGTAGACGAGGAATACATAATACTTCGCAAGTCATATTATATCTTACCATGAAACATAGAAATGAGATGCGATATCGCGTTTTAAGAAGCATTATAACTCTATTGCTACGATACGTAGACATCTGCATACGCAATTTCCTTGCTTGGAAGTGTCGCATTTACATTCATTTGAAGTGTAGACAAGGAATACATAACACTTCGCAAATCATACTATATCTTACCATGAAACATAGAAATGAGATGCGATATCGCGTTTTAAGAATCATAAGAACTCTATTGCTACGATACGTAGAAATCTGCAAACGCTATTTCCTTGCAAGGAAGTGTCGCATTTACATTCATTTGAAGTGTAGACGAGGAATACATAATACTTCGCAAGTCATATTATATCTTACCATGAAACATAGAATTGAGATGCTTTATCGCGTTTTAAGAATCATAAGAACTCCATTGCTACGATACGTAGACATCTGCAAACGCTGTTTCCATGCAAGGAAGTTTCGCATTTACATTCATTTGAAGCGTAGACGAGGAATACATAACACTTCGCAAATTATATAATATCTTACCATGAAACATAGAAATGAGATGCAATATCGCGTTTTAAGAATCATAAGAACACTATTGCTACGATACGTAGACATCTGCAAACGCTATTCCCTTGCAAGGAAGTGTCGCATTTACATTCATTTGAAGTGTAGACGAGGAATACATAACACTTCACAAATCATATTATATCTTTCCATGAAACATAGAAATGAGATGCGATATCGCGTTTTAAGAAGCATTAGAACTCTATCGCTACGATACCTAGACATCTGCAGACGCTATTTCCTAGCAAGGAAGTGTCGCATTTACATTCATTTGAAGTGTAGACGAGGAATACATGACACATCGCAAATCATATTATAGCTTACCATGAAACATAGAAATGAGATGCGATATCGCGTTTTAAGAAGCATTAGAAATCTATTGCTACGATACGTAGACATCTGCAAACGCTATTTCCTTGCAAGGAAGTGTCGCATTTACATTCATTTGAAGTGTAGACCAGGAATACATAACACTTCGCAAATCATATTATATCTTACCATGAAACATAGAAAGGAGATGCGATATCGCGTTTTAAGAATCATAAAAACTCTATTGCTACGATACGTAGACATCTGCAAACGCTATTTCCTTGCAAGGAAGTGTCGCATTTACATTCATTTGAATCGTAGACGAGGAAAACATAACACACTGCAAATCATATTATATCTTACCATGAAACATAGAAATGAGATGCAATATCGCGTTTTAGGAATCATAAGAACCCTATTGCTACGATACGTAGACATCTGCAAACGCAATTTCCTTGCAAGGAAGTGTCGCATTTACATTCATTTGAAGTGTAGACGAGGAATGCATAACACCTCGCAATGAATATTATATCTTATCATGAAACATAGATATGAGATGCAATATTTCGTTTTAGGAAGCATTTGAACTCTATTGCTATGATACCTAGACATCTGCTGACGCTATTTCCTATCAAGGAAGTGTCGCATTTACATTCATTTGAAGTGTAGACGAGGAATACATGACACTTCGCAAATCATATTATATCTTACCACGAAACATATAAATGAGATGCGATATCGCGTTTTAAGAAGCATTTGATATCTATTGCTACCATACGTAGACATCTGCAAACGCTATTTCCTTGCTAGGAAGTGTCGCATTTACATTCATTTGAAGTGTAGACGAGGAATACATAACACTTCGCAAATCATATTATATCTTACCATGAAACATAGAAATGAGATGCGATATCGCGTTTTGAGAATCATAAGAAATCTATTGCCACGATACGTAGAAATCTTCAAACGCTATGTCCTTGCTAGGAAGTGTCGCATTCACATTCATTTGAAGTGTAGACGAGGAATACATAACACTACGCAAATCATATTATATCTTACCATGAAACATAGAAATGAGATGCGATATCGCGTTTTGAGAATCATAAGAACTCTATTGCTACGATACGTAGAAATCTTCAAACGCTATTTCCTTGCAAGGAAGTGTCGCATTTACATTCATTTGAAGTGTAGACGAGGAATACATAATACTTCGCAAGTCATATTATATCTTACCATGAAACATAGAAATGAGATGCGATATCGCGTTTTAAGAAGCATTATAACTCTATTGCTACGATACCTAGACATCTGCAAAAGCTATTTCCTTGCAAGGAAGTGTCGCATTTACATTCATTTGAATCGTAGACGAGGAATGCGTAACACTTCGCAAATCATATTATATCTTACCATGAAACATAGAAATGAGATGCGATATCGCGTTTTGAGAATCATCAGAACTCTATTGCTACGATACCTAGAAATCTTCAAACGCTATTTCCTTGCAAGGAAGTGTCGCATTTACATTCATTTGAAGTGTAGACGAGGAATACATAACACTTCGCAAATCGTATTATATCTTACCATGAAACATAGAAATGAGATGCGATATCGCGTTTTAAGAAGCATTAGAACTCTATCGCTACGATACCTAGACATTTGCAGACGCTATTTCCTAGCAAGGAAGTGTCGCATTTACATTCATTTGAAGTGTAGACGAGGAATACATGACACTTCGCAAATCATATTATATCTTACCATGAAATATAGAAATGAGATGCGATATCGCGTTTTAAGAAGCATTAGAACACTATTGCTACGATAGGTAGACATTTGCAAATGCTATTTCCTGGCAAGGAAGTGTCGCAATTACATTCATTTGAAGTGTAGACGAGGAATACATAACACTTCGCAAATCATATTATATCTTACCATGAGACATAGAAATGAGATGCGATATCGCGTTTTAAGAAGCATTAGAACTCTATCGCTACGATACTTAGACATCTGCAGACGCTATTTCCTAGCAAGGAAGTGTCGCATTTACATTCATTTGAAGTGTGGACGAGGAATACATAACACTTCGCAAATCATATTATATCTTACCATGAACCATAGAAATGAGATGCGATATCGCGTTCTAAGAATCATAAGAACCCTATTGCTACGATACGTAGACATCCGCAAACGCTATTTCCTAGCGAGGAAGTGTCGCATTCACATTCATTTGAAGTGTAGACGAGGAATACATAACACTTCGCAAATCATATTATATCTTACCATGAAACATAGAAATGAGATGCGATATCGCGTTTTAAGAATCATAAGAACTCTATTGCCACGATACGTAGACATCTGCAAACGCTATTTCCTTGCAAGGAAGTGTCGCATTTACATTCATTTGAATCGTAGACGAGGAATGCATAACACTTCGCAATGAATATTATATCTTATCATTAAACATAGATATGAGATGCAATATCTCGTTTTAAGAAGCATTTGAACCCTATTGCTACGATACCTAGACATTTGCAGACGCTATTTCCTAGCAAGGAAGTGTCGCATTTACATTCATTTGAAGTGTAGACGAGGAATACATGACACTTCGCAAATCATATTATATCTTACCATGAAATATAGAAATGAGATGCGATATCGCGTTTTAAGAAGCATTAGAACACTATTGCTACGATAGGTAGACATTTGCAAATGCTATTTCCTGGCAAGGAAGTGTCGCAATTACATTCATTTGAAGTGTAGACGAGGAATACATGACATTTCGCAAATCATATTACATCTTACCATGAAACATCGAAATCAGATGCGATATCGCGTTTTAAGAAGCATTCGAAATCTATTGCTACCATACGTAGACATCTGCAAACGCTATTTCCTTGCTAGGAAGTGTCGCATTTACATTCATTTGAAGTGTAGACGAGGAATACATAACACTTCGCAAATTATATAATATCTTACCATGAATCATAGAAATGAGATGCAATATCGCGTTTTAAGAATCATAAGAACTCTATTGCTACGATACGTAGACATCTGCAAACGCTATTTCCTTGCAGGGAAGTGTCGCATTTACATTCATTTGAAGTGTAGACGAGGAATACATAACACTTCACAAATCATATTATATCTTTCCATGAAACATAGAAATGAGATGCGATATCGCGTTTTAAGAAGCATTAGAACTCTATCGCTACGATACCTAGACAACTGCAGACGCTATTTCCTGGCAAGGAAGTGTCGCATTTACATTCATTTGAAGTGTAGACGAGGAATACATGACACTTCGCAAATCATATTATATCTTACCATGAAACATAGAAATGAGATGCGATATCGCGTTTTAAGAAGCATTAGAAATCTATTGCTACGATACGTAGACATCTGCAAACGCTATTTCCTTGCAAGGAAGTGTCACATTTACATTCATTTGAAGTGTAGACCAGGAATGCATAACACTTCGCAAATCATATTATATCTTACCATGAAACATAGAAAGGAGATGCGATATCGCGTTTTAAGAATCATAAAAACTCTATTGCTACGATACGTAGACATCTGCAAACGCTATTTCCTTGAAGGAAGTGTCGCATTTACATTCATTTGAATCGTAGACGAGGAAAACATAACACACTGCAAATCATATTATATCTTACCATGAAACATAGAAATGAGATGCAATATCGCGTTTTAGGAATCATAAGAACTCTATTGCTACGATACGTAGACATCTGCAAACGCAATTTCCTTGCAAGGAAGTGTCGCATTTACATTCATTTGAAGTGTAGACGAGGAATGCATAACACCTCGCAATGAATATTACATCTTATCATGAAACATAGAAATGAGATGCGATTTCTCGTTTTAAGAAGCAATTGAACTCTTGTGCTTCGATACGTAGACATCTGCAAACGCTATTTCCTTGCAAGGAAGTGTCGCATTTACATTCATTTGAAGGGTAGACGAGGAATACATAACACTTCGCAAATCATATTATATCTTACCATGAAACATAGAAATGAGATGCGATATCGCGTGTTAAGAAGCATTAGAAATCTATTGCTACGATACGTAGACATCTGCATACGCAATTTCCTTGCTAGGAAGTGTCGCATTTACACTCATTTGAAGTGTAGACGAGGAATACATAACACTTCGCAAATCATATTATATCTTACCATGAAACATAGAAATGAGATGCGATATCGCGTTATAAGAATCATAAGAACTCTATTGCTACGATACGTAGACATCTGCAAACGCTATTTCCTTGCAAGGAAGTGTCACATTTACATTCATTTGAAGTGTAGACCAGGAATGCATAACACTTCGCAAATCATATTATATCTTACCATGAAACATAGAAATGAGATGCGATATCGCGTTTTGAGAATCATCAGAACACTATTGCTACGATACCTAGAAATCTTCAAACGCTATTTCCTTGCAAGGAAGTGTCGCATTTACATTCATTTGAAGTGTAGACGAGGAATACATGACACTTCGCAAATCATATTATATCTTACCATGAAACATAGAAATGAGATGCGATATCGCGTTTTAAGAAGCATTAGAAATCTATTGCTACGATACGTAGACATCTGCAAACGCTATTTCCTTGCAAGGAAGTGTCACATTTACATTCATTTGAAGTGTAGACCAGGAAAGCATAACACTTCGCAAATCATATTATATCTTACCATGAAACATAGAAATGGGATGCGATATCGCGTTTTGAGAATCATCAGAACACTATTGCTACGATACCTAGAAATCTTCAAACGCTATTTCCTTGCAAGGAAGTGTCGCATTTACATTCATTTGAAGTGTAGACGAGGAATACATAACACTTCGCAAATCATATTATATCTTACCATGAAACTTAGAATTGAGATGCGATGTCGCGTTTTAAGAATCATAAGAGCTCCATTGCTACGATACGTAGACATCTGCAAACGCTATTTCCATGCAAGGAAGTGTCGCATTTACATTCATTTGAATCGTAGACGAGGAATGCATAACACTTCGCAATGAATATTATATCTTATCATTAAACATAGATATGAGATGCAATATCTCGTTTTAAGAAGCATTTGAACTCTATTGCTACGATACCTAGACATTTGCAGATGCTATTTCCTAGCAAGGAAGTGTCGCATTTACATTCATTTGAAGTGTAGACGAGGAATACATGACACTTCGCAAATCATATTATATCTTACCATGAAACATAGAAATGAGATGCGATATCGCGTTTTAAGAAGCATTTGAACTCTATTTCCTCGATACGTAGACATCTGCAAACGCTATTTCCTTGCAAGGAAGTGTCGCATTTACATTCATTTGAAGGGTAGACGAGGAATACATAACACTTCGCAAATCATATTATATCTTACCATGAAACATAGAAATGAGATGCGATATCGCGTTTTAAGAAGCATTAGAAATCTATTGCTACGATACGTAGACATCTGCATACGCAATTTCCTTGCTAGGAAGTGTCGCATTTACACTCATTTGAAGTGTAGACGAGGAATACATAACACTTCGCAAATCATATTATATCTTTCCATGAAACATAGAAATGAGATGCGATATCGCGTTTTAAGAATCATAAGAACTCTATTGCTACGATACGTAGAAATCTGCAAACGCTATTTCCTTGCAAGGAAGTGTCGCATTTACATTCATTTGAAGTGTAGGCGAGGAATACATGACACTTCGCAAATCATATTATATCTTACCATGAAACATAGAAATCAGATGCGGTATCGCGTTTTAAGAAGCATTAGAAATCTATTGCTACGATACGTAGACATCTGCATACGCAATTTCCTTGCTAGGAAGTGTCGCATTTACACTCAATTGAAGTGTAGACGAGGAATACATAACACTTCGCAAATGATATTATATCTTACCATGAAACATAGAAATGAGATGCGATATCGCGTTTTAAGAATCATAAGAACTCTATTGCTACGATACGTAGAAATCTGCAAACGCTATTTCCTTGCAAGGAAGTGTCGCATTTACATTCATTTGAAGGGTAGACGAGGAATACATAACACTTCGCAAATCATATTATATCTTACCATGAAACATAGAAATGAGATGCGATATCGCGTTTTAAGAAGCATTAGAAATCTATTGCTACGATACGTAGACATCTGCATACGCAATTTCCTTGCTAGGAAGTTTCGCATTTACACTCATTTGAAGTGTAGACGAGGAATACATAACACTTCGCAAATCATATTATATCTTACCGTGAAACATAGAAATGAGATGCGATATCGCGTTTTAAGAATCATAAGAACTCTATTGCTACGATACCTAGAAATCTTCAAACGCTATTTCCTTGCAAGGAAGTGTCGCATTTACATTCATTTGAAGTGTAGAAGAGGAATACATAACACTTCGCAATTCGTATTATATCTTACCATGAAACATAGAAATGAGATGCGATATCGCGTTTTAAGAAGCATTAGAACTCTATCGCTACGGTACCTAGACATTTGCAGACGCTATTTACTAGCAAGGAAGTGTCGCATTTACATTCATTTGAAGTGTAGACGAGGAATACATGACATTTCGCAAATCATATTATATCTTACCATGAAATATAGAAATGAGATGCGAGATCGCGTTTTAAGAAGCATTAGAACACTATTGCTACGATAGGTAGACATTTGCAAATGCTATTTCCTGGCAAGGAAGTGTCGCAATTACATTCATTTGAAGTGTAGACGAGGAATACATAACACTTCGCAAATCATATTATATCTTACCATGAAACATAGGAATGTGATATGATATCGCGTTTTAAGAAGCATTAGAACACTATCGCTACGATACCTAGACATCTGCAGACGCTATTTCCTAGCAAGGAAGTGTCGCATTTACATTCAATTGAAGTGTAGACGAGGAATACATGACACTTCGCAAATCATATTATATCTTACCATGAAACATAGAAATGAGATGCGATATCGCGTTTTAAGAATCATAAGAACTCTATTGCTACGATACGTAGACATCTGCAAACGCTATTTCCTTGCAGGAAGTGTCGCATTTACATTCATTTGAATCGTAGACGAGGAATGCATAACACTTCGCAATGAATATTATATCTTATCATTAAACATAGATATGAGATACAATATCTCGTTTTAAGAAGCATTTGAACTCTATTGCTACGATACCTAGACATTTGCAGATGCTATTTCCTAGCAAGGAAGTGTCGCATTTACATTCATTTGAAGTGTAGACGAGGAATACATGACACTTCGCAAATCATATTATATCTTACCATGAAACATAGAAATGAGATGCGATATCGCGTTTTAAGAAGCATTAGAACACTATTGCTACGATAGGTAGACATTTGCAAACGCTATTTCCTGGAAAGGAAGTGTCGCAATTACATTCATTTGAAGTGTAGACGAGGAATACATAACACATCGCAAATCATATTATATCTTACCATGAAACATAGAAATGAGATGCGATATCGCGTTTTAAGAAGCATTAGATATCTATTGCTACGATACGTAGACATCTGCAAACGCTATTTCTTTGCAAGGAAGTGTCACATTTACATTCATTTGAAGTGTAGACCAGGAATGCATAACACTTCGCAAATCATATTATATCTTACCATGAAACATAGAAAGGAGATGCGATATCGCGTTTTAAGAATCATAAAAACTCTATTGCTACGATACGTAGACATCTGCAAACGCTATTTCCTTGCAGGAAGTGTCGCATTTACATTCATTTGAATCGTAGACGAGGAAAACATAACACACTGCAAATCATATTATATCTTACCATAAAACATAGAAATGAGATGCAATATCGCGTTTTAGGAATCGTAAGAACTCTATTGCTACGATACGTAGACATCTGCAAACGCAATTTCCTTGCAAGGAAGTGTCGCATTTACATTCATTTGAAGTGTAGACGAGGAATGCATAACACCTCGCAATGAATATTACATCTTATCATGAAACATAGAAATGAGATGCGATTTCTCGTTTTAAGAAGCAATTGAACTCTTGTGCTTCGATACGTAGACATCTGCAAACGCTATTTCCTAGCAAGGAAGTGTCGCATTTACATCCGTCTGAATCGTAGACGAGGAATGCATAACACTTCGCAATGAATATTATATCTTATCATGAAACATAGATATGAGATGCAATATCTCGTTTTAAGAAGCATTTGAACTCTATTGCTATGATACCTAGACATCTGCTGACGCTATTTCCAAGCAAAGGAAGTGTCGCATTTACATTCACTTGAAGTGTAGACGAGGAATACATGACACTTCGCAAATCATATTATATCTTACCATGAAACATATAAATGAGATGCGATATCGCGTTTTAAGAAGCATTTGAACTCTATTCCCTCGATACGTAGACATCTGCAAACGCTATTTCCTTGCAAGGAAGTGTCGCATTTACATTCATTTGAAGGGTAGACGAGGAATACATAACACTTCGCAAATCATATTATATCTTACCATGAAACATAGAAATGAGATGCGATATCGCGTTTTAAGAAGCATTAGAAATCTATTGCTACGATACGTAGACATCTGCATACGCAATTTCCTTGCTAGGAAGTGTCGCATTTACACTCATTTGAAGTGTAGACGAGGAATACATAACACTTCGCAAATCATATTATATCTTACCGTGAAACATAGAAATGAGATGCGATATCGCGTTTTAAGAATCATAAGAACTCTATTGCTACGATACGTAGAAATCTGCAAACGCTATTTCCTTCCAAGGAAGTGTCGCATTTACATTCATTTGAAGTGTAGACGAGGAATACATGACACTTCGCAAATCATATTATATCTTACCATGAAACATAGAAATCAGATGCGATTTCGCGTTTTAAGAAGCATTAGAAATCTATTGCTACCACACGTAGACATCTGCAAACGCTATTTCCTTGCTAGGAAGTGTCGCATTTACATTCATTTGAAGTGTAGGCGAGGAATACATGACACTTCGCAAATCATATTATATCTTACCATGAAACATAGAAATCAGATGCGGTATCGCGTTTTAAGAAGCATTAGAAATCTATTGCTACGATACGTAGACATCTGCATACGCAATTTCCTTGCTAGGAAGTGTCGCATTTACACTCAATTGAAGTGTAGACGAGGAATACATAACACTTCGCAAATCATATTATATCTTACCATGAAACATAGAAATGAGATGCGATATCGCGTTTTAAGAATCATAAGAACTCTATTGCTACGATACGTAGAAATCTGCAAACGCTATTTCCTTGCAAGGAAGTGTCGCATTTACATTCATTTGAAGGGTAGACGAGGAATACATAACACTTCGCAAATCATATTATATCTTACCATGAAACATAGAAATGAGATGCGATATCGCGTTTTAAGAAGCATTAGAAATCTATTGCTACGATACGTAGACATCTGCATACGCAATTTCCTTGCTAGGAAGTTTCGCATTTACACTCATTTGAAGTGTAGACGAGGAATACATAACACTTCGCAAATCATATTATATCTTACCGTGAAACATAGAAATGAGATGCGATATCGCGTTTTAAGAATCATAAGAACTCTATTGCTACGATACCTAGAAATCTTCAAACGCTATTTCCTTGCAAGGAAGTGTCGCATTTACATTCATTTGAAGTGTAGACGAGGAATAAATAACACTTCGCAATTCGTATTATATCTTACCATGAAACATAGAAATGAGATGCGATATCGCGTTTTAAGAAGCATTAGAACTCTATCGCTACGATACCTAGACATTTGCAGACGCTATTTCCTAGCAAGGAAGTGTCGCATTTACATTCATTTGAAGTGTAGACGAGGAATACATGACACTTCGCAAATCATATTATATCTTACCATGAAATATAGAAATGAGATGCGAGATCGCGTTTTAAGAAGCATTAGAACACTATTGCTACGATAGGTAGACATTTGCAAATGCTATTTCCTGGCAAGGAAGTGTCGCAATTACATTCATTTGAAGTGTAGACGAGGAATACATAACACTTCGCAAATCATATTATATCTTACCATGAAACATAGGAATGTGATATGATATCGCGTTTTAAGGAGCATTAGAACACTATCGCTACCATACCTAGACATCTGCAGACGCTATTTCCTAGCAAGGAAGTGTCGCATTTACATTCAATTGAAGTGTAGACGAGGAATACATGATACTTCGCAAATCATATTATATCTTACCATGAAACATAGAAATGAGATGCGATATCGCGTTTTAAGAATCATAAGAACTCTATTGCTACGATACGTAGAAATCTGCAAACGCTATTTCCTTGCAAGGAAGTGTCGCATTTACATTCATTTGAAGTGTAGACGAGGAATACATAACACTTCGCAATTCGTATTATATCTTACCATGAAACATAGAAATGAGATGCGATATCGCGTTTTAAGAAGCATTAGAACTCTATCGCTACGATACCTAGACATTTGCAGACGCTATTTCCTAGCAAGGAAGTGTCGCATTTACATTCATTTGAAGTGTAGATGAGGAATACATGACACTTCGCAAATCATATTATATCTTACCATGAAATATAGAAATGAGATGCGAGATCGCGTTTTAAGAAGCATTAGAACACTATTGCTACGATAGGTAGACATTTGCAAATGCTATTTCCTGGCAAGGAAGTGTCGCAATTACATTCATTTGAAGTGTAGACGAGGAATACATAACACTTCGCAAATCATATTATATCTTACCATGAAACATAGGAATGTGATATGATATCGCGTTTTAAGGAGCATTAGAACACTATCGCTACGATACCTAGACATCTGCAGACGCTATTTCCTAGCAAGGAAGTGTCGCATTTACATTCAATTGAAGTGTAGACGAGGAATACATGACACTTCGCAAATCATATTATATCTTACCATGAAACATAGAAATGAGATGCGATATCGCGTTTTAAGAAGCATTATAACTCTATTGCTACGATACCTAGACATCTGCAAAAGCTATTTCCTTGCAAGGAAGTGTCGCATTTACATTCATTTGAAGTGTAGACGAGGAATACATGACACTTCGCAAATCATATTATATCTTACCATGAAACATAGAAATCAGATGCGATATCGCGTTTTAAGAAGCATTAGAAACCTATTGCTACGATACGTAGACATCTGCATACGCAATTTCCTTGCAAGGAAGTGTCGCATTTACATTCATTTGAAATGTAGACGAGGAATACATGACACTTCGCAAATCATATTATATCTTACCATGAAACATAGAAATCAGATGCGATATCGCGTTTTAAGAAGCATTATAACTCTATTGCTGCGATACCTAGACATCTGCAAAAGCTATTTCCTTGCAAGGAAGTGTCGCATTTACATTCAATTGAAGTGTAGACGAGGAATACATGACACTTCGCAAATCATATTATATCTTACCATGAAACATAGAAATGAGATGCGATATCGCGTTTTAAGAAGCATTATAACTCTATTGCTACGATACCTAGACATCTGCAAAAGCTATTTCCTTGCAAGGAAGTGTCGCATTTACATTCATTTGAATCGTAGACGAGGAATGCGTAACACTTCGCAAATCATATTATATCTTACCATGAAACATAGAAATGAAATGCGATATCGCGTTTTAAGAAGCATTAGAACTCTATCGCTACGATACTTAGACATCTGCAGACGCTATTTCCTAGCAAGGAAGTGTCGCATTTACATTCATTTGAAGGGTAGACGAGGAATACATAACACTTCGCAAATCATATTATATCTTACCATGAAACATAGAAATGAGATGCGATATCGCGTTTTAAGAAGCATTAGAAATCTATTGCTACGATACGTAGACATCTGCATACGCAATTTCCTTGCTAGGAAGTGTCGCATTTACACTCATTTGAAGTGTAGACGAGGAATACATAACACTTCGCAAATCATATTATATCTTACCATGAAACATAGAAATGAGATGCGATATCGCGTTATAAGAATCATAAGAACTCTATTGCTACCATACGTAGAAATCTGCAAACGCTATTTCCTTGCAAGGAAGTGTCGCATTTACATTCATTTGAAGTGTAGACGAGGAATACATGACACTTCGCAAATCATATTATATCTTACCATGAAACATAGAAATGTGATGCGATATCGCGTTTTAAGAAGCATTAGAAATCTATTGCTACGATACGTAGACATCTGCAAACGCTATTTCCTTGCAAGGAAGTGTCACATTTACATTCATTTGAAGTGTAGACCAGGAATGCATAACACTTCGCAAATCATATTATATCTTACCATGAAACATAGAAATGAGATGCGATATCGCGTTTTGAGAATCATCAGAACACTATTGCTACGATACCTAGAAATCTTCAAACGCTATTTCCTTGCAAGGAAGTGTCGCATTTACATTCATTTGAAGTGTAGACGAGGAATACATGACACTTCGCAAATCATATTATATCTTACCATGAAACATAGAAATGAGATGCGATATCGCGTTTTAAGAAGCATTAGAAATCTATTGCTACGATACGTAGACATCTGCAAACGCTATTTCCTTGCAAGGAAGTGTCGCATTTACATTCATTTGAATCGTAGACGAGGAATGCATAACACTTCGCAATGAATATTATATCTTATCATTAAACATAGATATGAGATGCAATATCTCGTTTTAAGAAGCATTTGAACCCTATTGCTACGATACCTAGACATTTGCAGACGCTATTTCCTAGCAAGGAAGTGTCGCATTTACATTCATTTGAAGTGTAGACGAGGAATACATGACACTTCGCAAATCATATTATATCTTACCATGAAATATAGAAATGAGATGCGATATCGCGTTTTAAGAAGCATTAGAACACTATTGCTACGATAGGTAGACATTTGCAAATGCTATTTCCTGGCAAGGAAGTGTCGCAATTACATTCATTTGAAGTGTAGACGAGGAATACATGACACTTCGCAAATCATATTACATCTTACCATGAAACATCGAAATCAGATGCGATATCGCGTTTTAAGAAGCATTCGAAATCTATTGCTACCATACGTAGACATCTGCAAACGCTATTTCCTTGCTAGGAAGTGTCGCATTTACATTCATTTGAAGTGTAGACGAGGAATACATAACACTTCGCAAATTATATAATATCTTACCATGAATCATAGAAATGAGATGCAATATCGCGTTTTAAGAATCATAAGAACTCTATTGCTACGATACGTAGACATCTGCAAACGCTATTTCCTTGCAGGGAAGTGTCGCATTTACATTCATTTGAAGTGTAGACGAGGAATACATAACACTTCACAAATCATATTATATCTTTCCATGAAACATAGAAATGAGATGCGATATCGCGTTTTAAGAAGCATTAGAACTCTATCGCTACGATACCTAGACAACTGCAGACGCTATTTCCTAGCAAGGAAGTGTCGCATTTACATTCATTTGAAGTGTAGACGAGGAATACATGACACTTCGCAAATCATATTATATCTTACCATGAAACATAGAAATGAGATGCGATATCGCGTTTTAAGAAGCATTAGAAATCTATTGCTACGATACGTAGACATCTGCAAACGCTATTTCCTTGCAAGGAAGTGTCACATTTACATTCATTTGAAGTGTAGACCAGGAATGCATAACACTTCGCAAATCATATTATATCTTACCATGAAACATAGAAAGGAGATGCGATATCGCGTTTTAAGAATCATAAAAACTCTATTGCTACGATACGTAGACATCTGCAAACGCTATTTCCTTGAAGGAAGTGTCGCATTTACATTCATTTGAATCGTAGACGAGGAAAACATAACACACTGCAAGTCATATTATATCTTACCATGAAACATAGAAATGAGATGCAATATCGCGTTTTAGGAATCATAAGAACTCTATTGCTACGATACGTAGACATCTGCAAACGCAATTTCCTTGCAAGGAAGTGTCGCATTTACATTCATTTGAAGTGTAGACGAGGAATGCATAACACCTCGCAATGAATATTACATCTTATCATGAAACATAGAAATGAGATGCGATTTCTCGTTTTAAGAAGCAATTGAACTCTTGTGCTTCGATACGTAGACATCTGCAAACGCTATTTCCTTGCAAGGAAGTGTCGCATTTACATTCATTTGAAGGGTAGACGAGGAATACATAACACTTCGCAAATCATATTATATCTTACCATGAAACATAGAAATGAGATGCGATATCGCGTTTTAAGAAGCATTAGAAATCTATTGCTACGATACGTAGACATCTGCATACGCAATTTCCTTGCTAGGAAGTGTCGCATTTACACTCATTTGAAGTGTAGACGAGGAATACATAACACTTCGCAAATCATATTATATCTTACCATGAAACATAGAAATGAGATGCGATATCGCGTTATAAGAATCATAAGAACTCTATTGCTACGATACGTAGAAATCTGCAAACGCTATTTCCTTGCAAGGAAGTGTCGCATTTACATTCATTTGAAGTGTAGACGAGGAATACATGACACTTCGCAAATCATATTATATCTTACCATGAAACATAGAAATGAGATGCGATATCGCGTTTTAAGAAGCATTAGAAATCTATTGCTACGATACGTAGACATCTGCAAACGCTATTTCCTTGCAAGGAAGTGTCACATTTACATTCATTTGAAGTGTAGACCAGGAATGCATAACACTTCGCAAATCATATTATATCTTACCATGAAACATAGAAATGAGATGCGATATCGCGTTTTGAGAATCATCAGAACACTATTGCTACGATACCTAGAAATCTTCAAACGCTATTTCCTTGCAAGGAAGTGTCGCATTTACATTCATTTGAAGTGTAGACGAGGAATACATGACACTTCGCAAATCATATTATATCTTACCATGAAACATAGAAATGAGATGCGATATCGCGTTTTAAGAAGCATTAGAAATCTATTGCTACGATACGTAGACATCTGCAAACGCTATTTCCTTGCAAGGAAGTGTCGCATTTACATTCATTTGAATCGTAGACAAGGAATGCATAACACTTCGCAATGAATATTATATCTTATCATTAAACATAGATATGAGATGCAATATCTCGTTTTAAGAAGCATTTGAACCCTATTGCTACGATACCTAGACATTTGCAGACGCTATTTCCTAGCAAGGAAGTGTCGCATTTACATTCATTTGAAGTGTAGACGAGGAATACATGACACTTCGCAAATCATATTATATCTTACCATGAAATATAGAAATGAGATGCGATATCGCGTTTTAAGAAGCATTAGAACACTATTGCTACGATAGGTAGACATTTGCAAATGCTATTTCCTGGCAAGGAAGTGTCGCAATTACATTCATTTGAAGTGTAGACGAGGAATACATGACACTTCGCAAATCATATTACATCTTACCATGAAACATCGAAATCAGATGCGATATCGCGTTTTAAGAAGCATTCGAAATCTATTGCTACCATACGTAGACATCTGCAAACGCTATTTCCTTGCTAGGAAGTGTCGCATTTACATTCATTTGAAGTGTAGACGAGGAATACATAACACTTCGCAAATTATATAATATCTTACCATGAATCATAGAAATGAGATGCAATATCGCGTTTTAAGAATCATAAGAACTCTATTGCTACGATACGTAGACATCTGCAAACGCTATTTCCTTGCAGGGAAGTGTCGCATTTACATTCATTTGAAGTGTAGACGAGGAATACATAACACTTCACAAATCATATTATATCTTTCCATGAAACATAGAAATGAGATGCGATATCGCGTTTTAAGAAGCATTAGAACTCTATCGCTACGATACCTAGACAACTGCAGACGCTATTTCCTAGCAAGGAAGTGTCGCATTTACATTCATTTGAAGTGTAGACGAGGAATACATGACACTTCGCAAATCATATTATATCTTACCATGAAACATAGAAATGAGATGCGATATCGCGTTTTAAGAAGCATTAGAAATCTATTGCTACGATACGTAGACATCTGCAAACGCTATTTCCTTGCAAGGAAGTGTCACATTTACATTCATTTGAAGTGTAGACCAGGAATGCATAACACTTCGCAAATCATATTATATCTTACCATGAAACATAGAAAGGAGATGCGATATCGCGTTTTAAGAATCATAAAAACTCTATTGCTACGATACGTAGACATCTGCAAACGCTATTTCCTTGAAGGAAGTGTCGCATTTACATTCATTTGAATCGTAGACGAGGAAAACATAACACACTGCAAGTCATATTATATCTTACCATGAAACATAGAAATGAGATGCAATATCGCGTTTTAGGAATCATAAGAACTCTATTGCTACGATACGTAGACATCTGCAAACGCAATTTCCTTGCAAGGAAGTGTCGCATTTACATTCATTTGAAGTGTAGACGAGGAATGCATAACACCTCGCAATGAATATTACATCTTATCATGAAACATAGAAATGAGATGCGATTTCTCGTTTTAAGAAGCAATTGAACTCTTGTGCTTCGATACGTAGACATCTGCAAACGCTATTTCCTTGCAAGGAAGTGTCGCATTTACATTCATTTGAAGGGTAGACGAGGAATACATAACACTTCGCAAATCATATTATATCTTACCATGAAACATAGAAATGAGATGCGATATCGCGTTTTAAGAAGCATTAGAAATCTATTGCTACGATACGTAGACATCTGCATACGCAATTTCCTTGCTAGGAAGTGTCGCATTTACACTCATTTGAAGTGTAGACGAGGAATACATAACACTTCGCAAATCATATTATATCTTACCATGAAACATAGAAATGAGATGCGATATCGCGTTATAAGAATCATAAGAACTCTATTGCTACGATACGTAGAAATCTGCAAACGCTATTTCCTTGCAAGGAAGTGTCGCATTTACATTCATTTGAAGTGTAGACGAGGAATACATGACACTTCGCAAATCATATTATATCTTACCATGAAACATAGAAATGAGATGCGATATCGCGTTTTAAGAAGCATTAGAAATCTATTGCTACGATACGTAGACATCTGCAAACGCTATTTCCTTGCAAGGAAGTGTCACATTTACATTCATTTGAAGTGTAGACCAGGAATGCATAACACTTCGCAAATCATATTATATCTTACCATGAAACATAGAAATGAGATGCGATATCGCGTTTTGAGAATCATCAGAACACTATTGCTACGATACCTAGAAATCTTCAAACGCTATTTCCTTGCAAGGAAGTGTCGCATTTACATTCATTTGAAGTGTAGACGAGGAATACATGACACTTCGCAAATCATATTATATCTTACCATGAAACATAGAAATGAGATGCGATATCGCGTTTTAAGAAGCATTAGAAATCTATTGCTACGATACGTAGACATCTGCAAACGCTATTTCCTTGCAAGGAAGTGTCACATTTACATTCATTTGAAGTGTAGACCAGGAAAGCATAACACTTCGCAAATCATATTATATCTTACCATGAAACATAGAAATGAGATGCGATATCGCGTTTTGAGAATCATCAGAACACTATTGCTACGATACCTAGAAATCTTCAAACGCTATTTCCTTGCAAGGAAGTGTCGCATTTACATTCATTTGAAGTGTAGACGAGGAATACATAACACTTCGCAAATCATATTATATCTTACCATGAAACTTAGAATTGAGATGCGTTGTCGCGTTTTAAGAATCATAAGAGCTCCATTGCTACGATACGTAGACATCTGCAAACGCTATTTCCATGCAAGGAAGTGTCGCATTTACATTCATTTGAATCGTAGACGAGGAATGCATAACACTTCGCAATGAATATTATATCTTATCATTAAACATATATATGAGATGCAATATCTCGTTTTAAGAAGCATTTGAACTCTATTGCTACGATACCTAGACATTTGCAGATGCTATTTCCTAGCAAGGAAGTGTCGCATTTACATTCATTTGAAGTGTAGACGAGGAATACATGACACTTCGCAACTCATATTATATCTTACCATGAAACATAGAAATGAGATGCGATATCGCTTTTTAAGAAGCATTAGAACACTATTGCTACGATAGGTAGACATTTGCAAACGCTATTTCCTGGAAAGGAAGTGTCGCAATTACATTCATTTGAAGTGTAGACGAGGAATACATAACACATCGCAAATCATATTATATCTTACCATGAAACATAGAAATGAGATGCGATATCGCGTTTTAAGAAGCATTAGATATCTATTGCTACGATACGTAGACATCTGCAAACGCTATTTCTTTGCAAGGAAGTGTCACATTTACATTCATTTGAAGTGTAGACCAGGAATGCATAACACTTCGCAAATCATATTATATCTTACCATGAAACATAGAAAGGAGATGCGATATCGCGTTCTAAGAATCATAAAAACTCTATTGCTACGATACGTAGACATCTGCAAACGCTATTTCCTTGAAGGAAGTGTCGCATTTACATTCATTTGAATCGTAGACGAGGAAAACATAACACACTGCAAATCATATTATATCTTACCATGAAACATAGAAATGAGATGCGATATCGCGTTATAAGAATCATAAGAACTCTATAGCTACGATATGTAGAAATCTGCAAACGCTATTTCCTTGCAAGGAAGTGTCGCATTTACATTCATTTGAAGTGTAGACGAGGAATACATGACACTTCGCAAATCATATTATATCTTACCATGAAACATAGAAATGAGATGCGATATCGCGTTTTAAGAAGCATTAGAAATCTATTGCTACGATACGTAGACATCTGCAAACGCTATTTCCTTGCAAGGAAGTGTCACATTTACATTCATTTGAAGTGTAGACCAGGAATGCATAACACTTCGCAAATCATATTATATCTTACCATGAAACATAGAAATGAGATGCGATATCGCGTTTTGAGAATCATCAGAACACTATTGCTACGATACCTAGAAATCTTCAAACGCTATTTCCTTGCAAGGAAGTGTCGCATTTACATTCATTTGAAGTGTAGACGAGGAATACATAACACTTCGCAAATCATATTATATCTTACCATGAAACTTAGAATTGAGATGCGATGTCGCGTTTTAAGAATCATAAGAGCTCCATTGCTACGATACGTAGACATCTGCAAACGCTATTTCCATGCAAGGAAGTGTCGCATTTACATTCATTTGAATCGTAGACGAGGAATGCATAACACTTCGCAATGAATATTATATCTTATCATTAAACATAGATATGAGATGCAATATCTCGTTTTAAGAAGCATTTGAACTCTATTGCTACGATACCTAGACATTTGCAGATGCTATTTCCTAGCAAGGAAGTGTCGCATTTACATTCATTTGAAGTGTAGACGAGGAATACATGACACTTCGCAAATCATATTATATCTTACCTTGAAACATAGAAATGAGATGCGATATCGCGTTTTAAGAAGCTTTAGATATCTATTGCTACGATACGTAGACATCTGCAAACGCTATTTCTTTGCAAGGAAGTGTCACATTTACATTCATTTGAAGTGTAGACCAGGAATGCATAACACTTCGCAAATCATATTATATCTTACCATGAAACATAGAAAGGAGATGCGATATCGCGTTTTAGGAATCATAAAAACTCTATTGCTACGATACGTAGACATCTGCAAACGCTATTTCCTTGCAGGAAGTGTCGCATTTACATTCATTTGAATCGTAGACGAGGAAAACATAACACACTGCAAATCATATTATATCTTACCATAAAACATAGAAATGAGATGCAATATCGCGTTTTAGGAATCATAAGAACTCTATTGCTACGATACGTAGACATCTGCAAACGCAATTTCCTTGCAAGGAAGTGTCGCATTTACATTCATTTGAAGTGTAGACGAGGAATGCATAACACCTCGCAATGAATATTACATCTTATCATGAAACATAGAAATGAGATGCGATTTCTCGTTTTAAGAAGCAATTGAACTCTTGTGCTTCGATACGTAGACATCTGCAAACGCTATTTCCTAGCAAGGAAGTGTCGCATTTACATCCGTCTGAATCGTAGACGAGGAATGCATAACACTTCGCAATGAATATTATATCTTATCATGAAACATAGATATGAGATGCAATATCTCGTTTTAAGAAGCATTTGAACTCTATTGCTATGATACCTAGACATCTGCTGACGCTATTTCCAAGCAAAGGAAGTGTCGCATTTACATTCATTTGAAGTGTAGACGAGGAATACATGACACTTCGCAAATCATATTATATCTTACCATGAAACATATAAATGAGATGCGATATCGCGTTTTAAGAAGCATTTGAACTCTATTTCCTCGATACGTAGACATCTGCAAACGCTATTTCCTTGCAAGGAAGTGTCGCATTTACATTCATTTGAAGGGTAGACGAGGAATACATAACACTTCGCAAATCATATTATATCTTACCATGAAACATAGAAATGAGATGCGATATCGCGTTTTAAGAAGCATTAGAAATCTATTGCTACGATACGTAGACATCTGCATACGCAATTTCCTTGCTAGGAAGTGTCGCATTTACACTCATTTGAAGTGTAGACGAGGAATACATAACACTTCGCAAATCATATTATATCTTACCATGAAACATAGAAATCAGATGCGATATCGCGTTTTAAGAAGCATTAGAAACCTATTGCTACGATACGTAGACATCTGCATACGCAATTTCCTTGCTAGGAAGTGTCGCATTTACACTCATTTGAAGTGTAGACGAGGAATACATAACACTTCGCAAATCATATTATATCTTACCATGAAACATAGAAATGAGATGCGATATCGCGTTTTAAGAATCATAAGAACTCTATTGCTACGATACGTAGAAATCTGCAAACGCTATTTCCTTGCAAGGAAGTGTCGCATTTACACTCAATTGAAGTGTAGACGAGGAATACATAACACTTCGCAAATCATATTATATCTTACCATGAAACATAGAAATGAGATGCGATATCGCGTTTTAAGAATCATAAGAACTATATTGCTACGATACGTAGAAATCTGCAAACGCTATTTCCTTGCAAGGAAGTGTCGCATTTACATTCATTTGAAGGGTAGACGAGGAATACATAACACTTCGCAAATCATATTATATCTTACCATGAAACATAGAAATGAGATGCGATATCGCGTTTTAAGAAGCATTAGAAATCTATTGCTACGATACGTAGACATCTGCATACGCAATTTCCTTGCTAGGAAGTTTCGCATTTACACTCATTTGAAGTGTAGACGAGGAATACATAACACTTCGCAAATCATATTATATCTTACCGTGAAACATAGAAATGAGATGCGATATCGCGTTTTAAGAATCATAAGAACTCTATTGCTACGATACCTAGAAATCTTCAAACGCTATTTCCTTGCAAGGAAGTGCCGCATTTACATTCATTTGAAGTGTAGACGAGGAATACATAACACTTCGCAATTCGTATTATATCTTACCATGAAACATAGAAATGAGATGCGATATCGCGTTTTAAGAAGCATTAGAACTCTATCGCTACGATACCTAGACATTTGCAGACGCTATTTCCTAGCAAGGAAGTGTCGCATTTACATTCATTTGAAGTGTAGACGAGGAAGACATGACACTTCGCAAATCATATTATATCTTACCATGAAATATAGAAATGAGATGCGAGATCGCGTTTTAAGAAGCATTAGAACACTATTGCTACGATAGGTAGACATTTGCAAATGCTATTTCCTGGCAAGGAAGTGTCGCAATTACATTCATTTGAAGTGTAGACGAGGAATACATAACACTTCGCAAATCATATTATATGTTACCATGAAACATAGGAATGTGATATGATATCGCGTTTTAAGAAGCATTAGAACACTATCGCTACGATACCTAGACATCTGCAGACGCTATTTCCTAGCAAGGAAGTGTCGCATTTACATTCAATTGAAGTGTAGACGAGGAATACATGACACTTCGCAAATCATATTATATCTTACCATGAAACATAGAAATGAGATGCGATATCGCGTTTTAAGAAGCATTATAACTCTATTGCTACGATACCTAGACATCTGCAAAAGCTATTTCCTTGCAAGGAAGTGTCGCATTTACATTCATTTGAAGTGTAGACGAGGAATACATGACACTTCGCAAATCATATTATATCTTACCATGAAACATAGAAATCAGATGCGATATCGCGTTTTAAGAAGCATTAGAAACCTATTGCTACGATACGTAGACATCTGCATACGCAATTTCCTTGCAAGGAAGTGTCGCATTTACATTCATTTGAAGTGTAGACGAGGAATACATGACACTTCGCAAATCATATTATATCTTACCATGAAACATAGAAATCAGATGCGATATCGCGTTTTAAGAAGCATTATAACTCTATTGCTACGATACCTAGACATCTGCAAAAGCTATTTCCTTGCAAGGAAGTGTCGCATTTACATTCAATTGAAGTGTAGACGAGGAATACATGACACTTCGCAAATCATATTATATCTTACCATGAAACATAGAAATGAGATGCGATATCGCGTTTTAAGAAGCATTAGAACACTATTGCTACGATAGGTAGACATTTGCAAATGCTATTTCCTGGCAAGGAAGTGTCGCAATTACATTCATTTGAAGTGTAGACAAGGAATACATAACACTTCGCAAATCATATTATATCTTACCATGAAACATAGAAATGAGATGCGATATCGCGTTTTAAGAAGCATTATAACTCTATTGCTACGATACCTAGACATCTGCAGACGCTATTTCCTATCAAGGAAGTGTCGCATTTAAATTCATTTGAAGTGTAGACGAGGAATACATGACACTTCGCAAATCATATTATATCTTACCATGAAACATAGAAATGAGATGCGATATCGCGTTTTAAGAAGCATTAGAAATCTATTGCTACGATACGTAGACATCTGCATACGCAATTTCCTTGCTAGGAAGTGTCGCATTTACACTCATTTGAAGTGTAGACGAGGAATACATAACACTTCGCAAATCATATTATATCTTACCATGAAACATAGAAATCAGATGCGATATCGCGTTCTAAGAAGCATTAGAACACTATTTCTACGTTAGGTAGACATTTGCAAACGCTATTTCCTGGCAAGGAAGTGTCGCAATTACATTCATTTGAAGTGTAGACGAGGAATACATAACACTTCGCAAATCATATTATCTTACCATGAAACATAGAAATGTGATGCGATATCGCGTTTTAAGAAGCATTATATATCTATTGCTACGATACGTGGACATCTGCAAACGCTATTTCTTTGGAAGGAAGTGTCGCATTTACATTCCTTTGAAGTGTAGACGAAGAATACATAACACTTCGCAAATCATATTATATCTTACCATGAAACATAGAAATGGGATGCGATATCAAGTTTTGAGAAGCATTAGAAATCTATTGCTACGATACGTAGAAATCTTCAAACGCTATTTCCTTGCAAGGAAGTGTCACATTTACATTCATTTGAAGTGTAGACGAGGAATACATAATACTTCGCAAATCATATTATATCTTACCATGAAACATGGAAATGAGATGCGATATCGCGTTTTAAGAATCATAAGAACTCTATTGCTACGATACGTAGAAATCTGCAAACGCTATTTCCTTGCAAGGAAGTGTCGCATTTACATTCATTTGAAGTGTAGACGAGGAATACATGACACTTCGCAAATCATATTATATCTTACCATGAAACATAGAAATCAGATGCGATATCGCGTTTTAAGAAGCATTAGAAATCTATTGCTACCACACGTGGACATCTGCAAACGCTATTTCCTTGCTAGGAAGTGTCGCATTTACATTCATTTGAAGTGTAGACGAGGAATACATAACACTTCGCAAATCATATTATATCTTACGTTGAAACATAGAAATGAGATGCGATATCGCGTTTTGAGAATCATCAGAACCCTATTGCTACGATACCTAGAAATCTTCAAACGCTATTTCCTTGCAAGGAAGTGTCGCATTTACATTCATTTGAAGTGTAGACGAGGAATACATAACACTTCGCAAATCGTATTATATCTTACCATGAAACATAGAAATGAGATGCGATATCGCGTTTTAAGAATCATAAGAACTCTATTGCTACGATACGTAGACATCTGCAAACGCTATTTCCTTGCAAGGAAGTGTCGCATTTACATTCATTTGAATCGTAGACGAGGAATGCATAACACTTCGCAATGAATATTATATCTTATCATTAATCATAGATATGAGATGCAATATCTCGTTTTAAGAAGCATTTGAACCCTATTGCTACGATACCTAGACATTTGCAGACGCTATTTCCTAGCAAGGAAGTGTCGCATTTACATTCATTTGAAGTGTAGACGAGGAATACATGACACTTCGCAAATCATATTATATCTTACCATGAAATATAGAAATGAGATGCGATATCGCGTTTTAAGAAGCATTAGAACACTATTGCTACGATAGGTAGACATTTGCAAATGCTATTTCCTGGCAAGGAAGTGTCGCAATTACATTCATTTGAAGTGTAGACGAGGAATACATAACACTTCGCAAATCATATTATATCTTACCATGAAACATAGGAATGTGATATGATATCGCGTTTTAAGAAGCATTAGAACACTATCGCTACGATACCTAGACATCTGCAGACGCTATTTCCTAGCAAGGAAGTGTCGCATTTACATTCAATTGAAGTGTAGACGAGGAATACATGACACTTCGCAAATCATATTATATCTTACCATGAAACATAGAAATGAGATGCGATATCGCGTTTTAAGAAGCATTATAACTCTATTGCTACGATACGTAGAAATCTGCAAACGCTATTTCCTTGCAAGGAAATGTCGCATTTACATTCAATTGAAGTGTAGACGAGGAATACATGACACTTCGCAAATCATATTATATCTTACCATGAAACATAGAAATCAGATGCGATATCGCGTTTTAAGAAGCATTAGAAACCTATTGCTACGATACGTAGACATCTGCAAACGCTATTTCCTTTGAAGGAAGTGTCGCATTTACATTCATTTGAAGTGTAGACGAGGAATACGTAACACTTCACAAAGCATATTATATCTTACCATGAAACATAGAAATGAGATGCGATATCGCGTTTTAAGAATCATAAAAACTCTATTGCTACGATACGTAGTCATCTGCAGACGCTATTTCCTTGCAAGGAAGTGTCGCATTTACATTCATTTGAATGGTAGACGAGGAATGCATAACACTTCGCAATGAATATTATATCTTATCATGATACATAGATATGAGATGCAATATCTCGTTTTAAGAAGCATTTGAACTCTATTGCTATGATACCTAGACATCTGCTGACGCTATTTCCCAGCACGGAAGTGTCGCATTTACATCCGTCTGAATCGTAGACGAGGAATGCATATCACTTCGCAATGAATATTATATCTTATCATGATACATAGATATGAGATGCTATATCTCGTTTTAAGAAGCATTTGAACTCTATTGCTATGATACCTAGACATCTGCTGACGCTATTTCCTAGCAAGGAAGTGTCGCATTTACATTCATTTGAAGTGTAGACGACGAATACATAACACTACGCAAATCATATTATATCTTACCATGAAACATGGAAATGAGATGCGATATCGCGTTTTGAGAATCATAAGAACTCTATTGCTACGATACGTAGAAATCTTCAAACGCTATTTCCTTGCAAGGAAGTGTCGCAGTTACATTCATTTGAAGTGTAGACGAAGAATACATAACACTTCACAAATCATATTATATCTTTCCATGAAACATAGAAATGAGATGCGATATCGCGTTTTAAGAAGCATTATAACTCTATTGCTACGATACCTAGACATCTGCAGACGCTATTTCCTAGCAAAGAAGTGTCGCATTTACATTCATTTGAATCGTAGACGAGGAATGCGTAACACTTCGCAAATCATATTATATCTTACCATGAAACATAGAAATGAGATGCGATATCGCGTTTTAAGAATCATAAGAACTCTATTGCTACGATACGTAGAAATCTGCAAACGCTATTTCCTTGCAAGGAAATGTCGCATTTACATTCATTTGAAGTGTAGACGAGGAATACATGACACTTCGCAAATCATATTATATCCTACCATGAAACATAGAAATCAGATGCGATATCGCGTTTTAAGAAGCATTAGAAACCTATTGCTACGATACGTAGACATCTGCATACGCAATTTCCTTGCTAGGAAGTGTCGCATTTACACTCATTTGAAGTGTAGACGAGGAATACATAACACTTCGCAAATCATATTATATCTTACCATGAAACATAGAAATGAGATGCGATATCGCGTTTTAAGAATCATAAGAACTCTATTGCAACGATACGTAGAAATCTGCAAACGCTATTTCCTTGCAAGGAAGTGTCGCATTTACATTCATTTGAAGTGTAGACGAGGAATACATGACACTTCGCAAATCATATTATATCTTACCATGAAACATAGAAATCAGATGCGATATCGCGTTTTAAGAAGCATTAGAAATCTATTGCTACGATACGTAGACATCTGCATACGCAATTTCCTTGCTAGGAAGTGTCGCATTTACACTCATTTGAAGTGTAGACGAGGAATACATAACACTTCGCAAATCATATTATATCTTACCATGAAACATAGAAATCAGATGCGATATCGCGTTTTAAGAAGCATTAGAAACCTATTGCTACGATACGTAGACATCTGCATACGCAATTTCCTTGCTAGGAAGTGTCGCATTTACACTCATTTGAAGTGTAGACGAGGAATACATAACACTTCGCAAATCATATTATATCTTACCATGAAACATAGAAATGAGATGCGATATCGCCTTTTAAGAATCATAAGAACTCTATTGCTACGATACGTAGAAATCTGCAAACGCTATTTCCTTGCAAGGAAGTGTCGCATTTACATTCATTTGAAGTGTAGACGAGGAATACATGACACTTCGCAAATCATATTATATCTTACCATGAAACATAGAAATCAGATGCGATATCGCGTTTTAAGAAGCATTAGAAATCTATTGCTACCACACGTGGACATCTGCAAACGCTATTTCCTTGCTAGGAAGTGTCGCATTTACATTCATTTGAAGTGTAGACGAGGAATACATAACACTTCGCAAATCATATTATATCTTACGTTGAAACATAGAAATGAGATGCGATATCGCGTTTTGAGAATCATCAGAACCCTATTGCTACGATACCTAGAAATCTTCAAACGCTATTTCCTTGCAAGGAAGTGTCGCATTTACATTCATTTGAAGTGTAGACGAGGAATACATAACACTTCGCAAATCGTATTATATCTTACCATGAAACATAGAAATGAGATGCGATATCGCGTTTTAAGAATCATAAGAACTCTATTGCTACGATACGTAGACATCTGCAAACGCTATTTCCTTGCAAGGAAGTGTCGCATTTACATTCATTTGAATCGTAGACGAGGAATGCATAACACTTCGCAATGAATATTATATCTTTTCATTAAACATAGATATGAGATGCAATATCTCGTTTTCAGAAGCATTTGAACCCTATTGCTACGATACCTAGACATTTGCAGACGCTATTTCCTAGCAAGGAAGTGTCGCATTTACATTCATTTGAAGTGTAGACGAGGAATACATGACACTTCGCAAATCATATTATATCTTACCATGAAATATAGAAATGAGATGCGATATCGCGTTTTAAGAAGCATTAGAACACTATTGCTACGATAGGTAGACATTTGCAAATGCTATTTCCTGGCAAGGAAGTGTCGCAATTACATTCATTTGAAGTGTAGACGAGGAATACATAACACTTCGCAAATCATATTATATCTTACCATGAAACATAGGAATGTGATATGATATCGCGTTTTAAGAAGCATTAGAACACTATCGCTACGATACCTAGACATCTGCAGACGCTATTTCCTAGCAAGGAAGTGTCGCATTTACATTCAATTGAAGTGTAGACGAGGAATACATGACACTTCGCAAATCATATTATATCTTACCATGAAACATAGAAATGAGATGCGATATCGCGTTTTAAGAAGCATTATAACTCTATTGCTACGATACGTAGAAATCTGCAAACGCTATTTCCTTGCAAGGAAATGTCGCATTTACATTCATTTGAAGTGTAGACGAGGAATACATGACACTTCGCAAATCATATTATATCTTACCATGAAACATAGAAATCAGATGCGATATCGCGTTTTAAGAAGCATTAGAAACCTATTGCTACGATACGTAGACATCTGCAAACGCTATTTCCTTTGAAGGAAGTGTCGCATTTACATTCATTTGAAGTGTAGACGAGGAATACGTAACACTTCACAAAGCATATTATATCTTACCATGAAACATAGAAATGAGATGCGATATCGCGTTTTAAGAATCATAAAAACTCTATTGCTACGATACGTAGTCATCTGCAGACGCTATTTCCTTGCAAGGAAGTGTCGCATTTACATTCATTTGAATGGTAGACGAGGAATGCATAACACTTCGCAATGAATATTATATCTTATCATGATACATAGATATGAGATGCAATATCTCGTTTTAAGAAGCATTTGAACTCTATTGCTATGATACCTAGACATCTGCTGACGCTATTTCCCAGCACGGAAGTGTTGCATTTACATCCGTCTGAATCGTAGACGAGGAATGCATATCACTTCGCAATGAATATTATATCTTATCATGATACATAGATATGAGATGCAATATCTCGTTTTAAGAAGCATTTGAACTCTATTGCTATAATACCTAGACATCTGCTGACGCTATTTCCTAGCAAGGAAGTGTCGCATTTACATTCATTTGAAGTGTAGACGACGAATACATAACACTACGCAAATCATATTATATCTTACCATGAAACATGGAAATGAGATGCGATATCGCGTTTTGAGAATCATAAGAACTCTATTGCTACGATACGTAGAAATCTTCAAACGCTATTTCCTTGCAAGGAAGTGTCGCAGTTACATTCATTTGAAGTGTAGACGAAGAATACATAACACTTCACAAATCATATTATATCTTTCCATGAAACATAGAAATGAGATGCGATATCGCGTTTTAAGAAGCATTATAACTCTATTGCTACGATACCTAGACATCTGCAGACGCTATTTCCTAGCAAAGAAGTGTCGCATTTACATTCATTTGAATCGTAGACGAGGAATGCGTAACACTTCGCAAATCATATTATATCTTACCATGAAACATAGAAATGAGATGCGATATCGCGTTTTAAGAAGCATTAGAACTCTATTGCTACGATACGTAGAAATCTGCAAACGCTATTTCCTTGCAAGGAAGTGTCGCATTTACATTCATTTGAAGTGTAGACGAGGAATACATGACACTTCGCAAATCATATTATATCTTACCATGAAACATAGAAATGAGATGCGATATCGCGTTTTAAGAATCATAAGAACTCTATTGCTACGATACGTAGAAATCTGCAAACGCTATTTCCTTGCAAGGAAGTGTCGCATTTACATTCATTTGAAGTGTAGACGAGGAATACATGACACTTCGCAAATCATATGATATCTTACCATGAAACATAGAAATCAGATGCGATATCGCGTTTTAAGAAGCATTAGAAATCTATTGCTACCACACGTAGACATCTGCAAACGCTATTTCCTTGCTAGGAAGTGTCGCATTTACATTCATTTGAAGTGTAGACGAGGAATACATAACACTTCGCAAATCATATTATATCTTACGTTGAAACATAGAAATGAGATGCGATATCGCGTTTTGAGAATCATCAGAACTCTATTGCTACGATACCTAGAAATCTTCAAACGCTATTTCCTTGCAAGGAAGTGTCGCATTTACATTCATATGAAGTGTAGACGAGGAATACATAACACTTCGCAATGAATATTACATCTTATCATTAAACATAGATATGAGATGCAATATCTCGTTTTAAGAAGCATTTGAACCCTATTGCTACGATAGCTAGACATTTGCAGACGCTATTTCCTAGCAAGGAAGTGTCGCATTTACATTCATTTGAAGTGTAGACGAGGAATACATGACACTTCGCAAATCATATTATATCTTACCATGAAATATAGAAATGAGATGCGATATCGCGTTTTAAGAAGCATTAGAACACTATTGCTACGATAGGTAGACATTTGCAAATGCTATTTCCTGGCAAGGAAGTGTCGCAATTACATTCATTTGAAGTGTAGACGAGGAATACATAACACTTCGCAAATCATATTATATCTTACCATGAAACATAGAAATGAGATGCGATATCGCGTTTTAAGAAGCATTATAACTCTATTGCTACGATACCTAGACATCTGCAGACGCTATTTCCTAGCAAGGAAGTGTCGCATTTAAATTCATTTGAAGTGTAGACGAGGAATACATGACACTTCGCAAATCATATTATATCTTACCATGAAACATAGAAATGAGATGCGATATCGCGTTTTAAGAAGCATTAGAAATCTATTGCTACGATACGTAGACATCTGCATACGCAATTTCCTTGCTAGGAAGTGTCGCATTTACACTCATTTGAAGTGTAGACGAGGAATACATAACACTTCGCAAATCATATTATATCTTACCATGAAACATAGAAATCAGATGCGATATCGCGTTCTAAGAAGCATTAGAACACTATTTCTACGTTAGGTAGACATTTGCAAACGCTATTTCCTGGCAAGGAAGTGTCGCAATTACATTCATTTGAAGTGTAGACGAGGAATACATAACACTTCGCAAATCATATTATATCTTACCATGAAACATAGAAATGTGATGCGATATCGCGTTTTAAGAAGCATTATATATCTATTGCTACGATACGTGGACATCTGCAAACGCTATTTCTTTGGAAGGAAGTGTCGCATTTACATTCCTTTGAAGTGTAGACGAAGAATACATAACACTTCGCAAATCATATTATATCTTACCATGAAACATAGAAATGGGATGCGATATCAAGTTTTGAGAAGCATTAGAACTCTATTGCTATGATACCTAGACATCTGCTGACGCTATTTCCCAGCACGGAAGTGTCGCATTTACATCCGTCTGAATCGTAGACGAGGAATGCATATCACTTCGCAATGAATATTATATCTTATCATGATACATAGATATGAGATGCTATATCTCGTTTTAAGAAGCATTTGAACTCTATTGCTATGATACCTAGACATCTGCTGACGCTATTTCCTAGCAAGGAAGTGTCGCATTTACATTCATTTGAAGTGTAGACGACGAATACATAACACTACGCAAATCATATTATATCTTACCATGAAACATGGAAATGAGATGCGATATCGCGTTTTGAGAATCATAAGAACTCTATTGCTACGATACGTAGAAATCTTCAAACGCTATTTCCTTGCAAGGAAGTGTCGCAGTTACATTCATTTGAAGTGTAGACGAAGAATACATAACACTTCACAAATCATATTATATCTTTCCATGAAACATAGAAATGAGATGCGATATCGCGTTTTAAGAAGCATTATAACTCTATTGCTACGATACCTAGACATCTGCAGACGCTATTTCCTAGCAAAAAAGTGTCGCATTTACATTCATTTGAATCGTAGACGAGGAATGCGTAACACTTCGCAAATCATATTATATCTTACCATGAAACATAGAAATGAGATGCGATATCGCGTTTTAAGAAGCATTAGAACTCTATCGCTACGATACTTAGACATCTGCAGACGCTATTTCCTAGCAAGGAAGTGTCGCATTTACATTCATTTGAAGTGTGGACGAGGAATACATAACACTTCGCAAATCATATAATATCTTTCTATGATACATAGAAATGAGATGCGATATCGCGTTTTAAGAATCATAAGAACTCTATTGCTACGATACGTAGAAATCTGCAAACGCTATTTCCTTGCAAGGAAATGTCGCATTTACATTCATTTGAAGTGTAGACGAGGAATACATGACACTTCGCAAATCATATTATATCTTACCATGAAACATAGAAATCAGATGCGATATCGCGTTTTAAGAAGCATTAGAAACCTATTGCTACGATACGTAGACATCTGCATACGCAATTTCCTTGCTAGGAAGTGTCGCATTTACACTCATTTGAAGTGTAGACGAGGAATACATAACACTTCGCAAATCATATTATATCTTACCATGAAACATAGAAATGAGATGCGATATCGCGTTTTAAGAATCATAAGAACTCTATTGCTACGATACGTAGAAATCTGCAAACGCTATTTCCTTGCAAGGAAGTGTCGCATTTACATTCATTTGAAGTGTAGACGAGGAATACATGACACTTCGCAAATCATATTATATCTTACCATGAAACATAGAAATCAGATGCGATATCGCGTTTTAAGAAGCATTAGAAATCTATTGCTACGATACGTAGACATCTGCATACGCAATTTCCTTGCTAGGAAGTGTCGCATTTACACTCATTTGAAGTGTAGACGAGGAATACATAACACTTCGCAAATCATATTATATCTTACCATGAAACATAGAAATCAGATGCGATATCGCGTTTTAAGAAGCATTAGAAACCTATTGCTACGATACGTAGACATCTGCATACGCAATTTCCTTGCTAGGAAGTGTCGCATTTACACTCATTTGAAGTGTAGACGAGGAATACATAACACTTCGCAAATCATATTATATCTTACCATGAAACATAGAAATGAGATGCGATATCGCGTTTTAAGAATCATAAGAACTCTATTGCTACGATACGTAGAAATCTGCAAACGCTATTTCCTTGCAAGGAAGTGTCGCATTTACATTCATTTGAAGTGTAGACGAGGAATACATGACACTTCGCAAATCATATTATATCTTACCATGAAACATAGAAATCAGATGCGATATCGCGTTTTAAGAATCATAAGAACTCTATTGCTACGATACGTAGACATCTGCAAACGCTATTTCCTTGCAAGGAAGTGTCGCATTTACATTCATTTGAATCGTAGACGAGGAATGCATAACACTTCGCAATGAATATTATATCTTATCATTAAACATAGATATGAGATGCAATATCTCGTTTTAAGAAGCATTTGAACCCTATTGCTACGATACCTAGACATTTGCAGACGCTATTTCCTAGCAAGGAAGTGTCGCATTTACATTCATTTGAAGTGTAGACGAGGAATACATGACACTTCGCAAATCATATTATATCTTACCATGAAATATAGAAATGAGATGCGATATCGCGTTTTAAGAAGCATTAGAACACTATTGCTACGATAGGTAGACATTTGCAAATGCTATTTCCTGGCAAGGAAGTGTCGCAATTACATTCATTTGAAGTGTAGACGAGGAATACATAACACTTCGCAAATCATATTATATCTTACCATGAAACATAGGAATGTGATATGATATCGCGTTTTAAGAAGCATTAGAACACTATCGCTACGATACCTAGACATCTGCAGACGCTATTTCCTAGCAAGGAAGTGTCGCATTTACATTCAATTGAAGTGTAGACGAGGAATACATGACACTTCGCAAATCATATTATATCTTACCATGAAACATAGAAATGAGATGCGATATCGCGTTTTAAGAAGCATTATAACTCTATTGCTACGATACGTAGAAATCTGCAAAAGCTATTTCCTTGCAAGGAAATGTCGCATTTACATTCATTTGAAGTGTAGACGAGGAATACATGACACTTCGCAAATCATATTATATCTTACCATGAAACATAGAAATCAGATGCGATATCGCGTTTTAAGAAGCATTAGAAACCTATTGCTACGATACGTAGACATCTGCAAACGCTATTTCCTTTGAAGGAAGTGTCGCATTTACATTCATTTGAAGTGTAGACGAGGAATACGTAACACTTCACAAAGCATATTATATCTTACCATGAAACATAGAAATGAGATGCGATATCGCGTTTTAAGAATCATAAAAACTCTATTGCTACGATACGTAGTCATCTGCAGACGCTATTTCCTTGCAAGGAAGTGTCGCATTTACATTCATTTGAATGGTAGACGAGGAATGCATAACACTTCGCAATGAATATTATATCTTATCATGATACATAGATATGAGATGCAATATCTCGTTTTAAGAAGCATTTGAACTCTATTGCTATGATACCTAGACATCTGCTGACGCTATTTCCCAGCACGGAAGTGTCGCATTTACATCCGTCTGAATCGTAGACGAGGAATGCATATCACTTCGCAATGAATATTATATCTTATCATGATACATAGATATGAGATGCAATATCTCGTTTTAAGAAGCATTTGAACTCTATTGCTATGATACCTAGACATCTGCTGACGCTATTTCCTAGCAAGGAAGTGTCGCATTTACATTCATTTGAAGTGTAGACGACGAATACATAACACTACGCAAATCATATTATATCTTACCATGAAACATGGAAATGAGATGCGATATCGCGTTTTGAGAATCATAAGAACTCTATTGCTACGATACGTAGAAATCTTCAAACGCTATTTCCTTGCAAGGAAGTGTCGCAGTTACATTCATTTGAAGTGTAGACGAAGAATACATAACACTTCACAAATCATATTATATCTTTCCATGAAACATAGAAATGAGATGCGATATCGCGTTTTAAGAAGCATTATAACTCTATTGCTACGATACCTAGACATCTGCAGACGCTATTTCCTAGCAAAGAAGTGTCGCATTTACATTCATTTGAATCGTAGACGAGGAATGCGTAACACTTCGCAAATCATATTATATCTTACCATGAAACATAGAAATGAGATGCGATATCGCGTTTTAAGAAGCATTAGAACTCTATCGCTACGATACTTAGACATCTGCAGACGCTATTTCCTAGCAAGGAAGTGTCGCATTTACATTCATTTGAAGTGTGGACGAGGAATACATAACACTTCGCAAATCATATTATATCTTTCTATGATACATAGAAATGAGATGCGATATCGCGTTTTAAGAATCATAAGAACTCTATTGCTACGATACGTAGAAATCTGCAAACGCTATTTCCTTGCAAGGAAATGTCGCATTTACATTCATTTGAAGTGTAGACGAGGAATACATGACACTTCGCAAATCATATTATATCTTACCATGAAACATAGAAATCAGATGCGATATCGCGTTTTAAGAAGCATTAGAAACCTATTGCTACGATACGTAGACATCTGCATACGCAATTTCCTTGCTAGGAAGTGTCGCATTTACACTCATTTGAAGTGTAGACGAGGAATACATAACACTTCACAAATCATATTATATCTTACCATGAAACATAGAAATGAGATGCGATATCGCGTTTTAAGAATCATAAGAACTCTATTGCTACGATACGTAGAAATCTGCAAACGCTATTTCCTTGCAAGGAAGTGTCGCATTTACATTCATTTGAAGTGTAGACGAGGAATACATGACACTTCGCAAATCATATTATATCTTACCATGAAACATAGAAATCAGATGCGATATCGCGTTTTAAGAAGCATCAGAAATCTATTGCTACGATACGTAGACATCTGCATACGCAATTTCCTTGCCAGGAAGTGTCGCATTTACACTCAATTGAAGTGTAGACGAGGAATACATAACACTTCGCAAATCATATTATATCTTACCATGAAACATAGAAATGAGATGCGATATCGCGTTTTAAGAATCATAAGAACTCTATTGCTACGATACGTAGAAATCTGCAAACGCTATTTCCTTGCAAGGAAGTGTCGCATTTACATTCATTTGAAGTGTAGACGAGGAATACATGACACTTCGCAAATCATATGATATCTTACCATGAAACATAGAAATCAGATGCGATATCGCGTTTTAAGAAGCATTAGAAATCTATTGCTACCACACGTAGACATCTGCAAACGCTATTTCCTTGCTAGGAAGTGTCGCATTTACATTCATTTGAAATGTAGACGAGGAATACATAACACTTCGCAAATCATATTATATCTTACGTTGAAACATAGAAATGAGATGCGATATCGCGTTTTGAGAATCATCAGAACTCTATTGCTACGATACCTAGAAATCTTCAAACGCTATTTCCTTGCAAGGAAGTGTCGCATTTACATTCATATGAAGTGTAGACGAGGAATACATAACACTTCGCAATGAATATTACATCTTATCATTAAACATAGATATGAGATGCAATATCTCGTTTTAAGAAGCATTTGAACCCTATTGCTACGATAGCTAGACATTTGCAGACGCTATTTCCTAGCAAGGAAGTGTCGCATTTACATTCATTTGAAGTGTAGACGAGGAATACATGACACTTCGCAAATCATATTATATCTTACCATGAAATATAGAAATGAGATGCGATATCGCGTTTTAAGAAGCATTAGAACACTATTGCTACGATAGGTAGACATTTGCAAATGCTATTTCCTGGCAAGGAAGTGTCGCAATTACATTCATTTGAAGTGTAGACGAGGAATACATAACACTTCGCAAATCATATTATATCTTACCATGAAACATAGAAATGAGATGCGATATCGCGTTTTAAGAAGCATTATAACTCTATTGCTACGATACCTAGACATCTGCAGACGCTATTTCCTAGCAAGGAAGTGCCGCATTTAAATTCATTTGAAGTGTAGACGAGGAATACATGACACTTCGCAAATCATATTATATCTTACCATGAAACATAGAAATGAGATGCGATATCGCGTTTTAAGAAGCATTAGAAATCTATTGCTACGATACGTAGACATCTGCATACGCAATTACCTTGCTAGGAAGTGTCGCATTTACACTCATTTGAAGTGTAGACGAGGAATACATAACACTTCGCAAATCATATTATATCTTACCATGAAACATAGAAATCAGATGCGATATCGCGTTCTAAGAAGCATTAGAACACTATTTCTACGTTAGGTAGACATTTGCAAACGCTATTTCCTGGCAAGGAAGTGTCGCAATTACATTCATTTGAAGTGTAGACGAGGAATACATAACACTTCGCAAATCATATTATATCTTACCATGAAACATAGAAATGTGATGCGATATCGCGTTTTAAGAAGCATTATATATCTATTGCTACGATACGTGGACATCTGCAAACGCTATTTCTTTGGAAGGAAGTGTCGCATTTACATTCCTTTGAAGTGTAGACGAAGAATACATAACACTTCGCAAATCATATTATATCTTACCATGAAACATAGAAATGGGATGCGATATCAAGTTTTGAGAAGCATTAGAACTCTACTGCTACGATACCTAGACATCTGCAGACGCTATTTCCTAGCAAGGAAGTGGGGCATTTACATTCATTTGATGTGTAGACGAGGAATACATGACACTTCGCATATCATATTATATCTTACTATGAAACATAGAAATGAAATGCGATATCGCGTTTGAAGAAGCATTAGAACACTATTGCTACGATACCTAGACATCTGCAGACGCTATTTCCTAGGAAGGAAGTGTCGCATTTACATTCATTTGAAGTGTAGACGAGGAATACATGACACTTCGCAAATCATATTATATCTTACCATGAAACATAGAAATGAGATGCGATATCGCGTTTTAAGAATCATAAGAACACTATTGCTACGATACGTAGAATTCTGCAAACGCTATTTCCTTGCAAGGAAGTGTCGCATTTACATTCATTTGAAGTGTAGACGAGGAATACATGACACTTCGCAAATCATATTATATCTTACCATGAAACATAGAAATCAGATGCGATATCGCGTTTTAAGAAGCATTAGAAATCTATTGCTACGATACGTAGAAATCTTCAAACGCTATTTCCTTGCAAGGAAGTGTCACATTTACATTCATTTGAAGTGTAGACGAGGAATACATAATACTTCGCAAGTCATATTATATCTTACCATGAAACATAGAATTGAGATGCGATATCGCGTTTTAAGAATCATAAGAACTCCATTGCTACGATACGTAGACATCTGCAAACGCTATTTCCTTTGAAGGAAGTGTCGCATTTACATTCATTTGAAGTGTAGACGAGGAATACGTAACACTTCACAAATCATAATATATCTTACCATGAAACATAGAAATGAGATGCGATATCGCGTTTTAAGAATCATAAAAACTCTATTGCTACGATACGTAGTCATCTGCAAACTCTATTTCCTTGCAAGGAAGTGTCGCATTTACATTCATTTGAATGGTAGACGAGGAATGCATAACACTTCGCAATGAATATTATATCTTATCATGATACATAGATATGAGATGCAATATCTCGTTTTAAGAAGCATTTGAACTCTATTGCTATGATACCTAGACATCTGCTGACGCTATTTCCTAGCAAGGAAGTGTCGCATTTACATCCGTCTGTATCGTAGACGAGGAATGCATATCACTTCGCAATGAATATTATATCTTATCATGATACATAGATATGAGATGCAATATCTCGTTTTAAGAAGCATTTGAACTCTACTGCTATGATACCTAGACATCTGCTGACGCTATTTCCTAGCAAGGAAGTGTCGCATTTACATTCATTTGAAGTGTAGACGAGGAATACATGACACTTCGCAAATCATATTATATCTTACCATGAAACATATAAATGAGATGCGATATCGCGTTTTAAGAAGCATTTGAACTCTATTGCCTCGATACGTAGACATCTGCAAACGCTATTTCCTTGCAAGGAAGTGTCGCATTTACATTCATTTGAAGTGTAGACGAGGAATACTTGACACTTCGCAAATCATATTACATCTTACCATGAAACATCGAAATCAGATGCGATATCGCGTTTTAAGAAGCATTCGAAATCTATTGCTACCATACGTAGACATCTGCAAACGCTATTTCCTTGCTAGGAAGTGTCGCATTTACATTCATTTGAAGTGTAGACGAGGAATACATAACACTACGCAAATCATATTATATCTCACCATGAAGCATGGAAATGAGATGCGATATCGCGTTTTGAGAATCATAAGAACTCTATTGCTACGATACGTAGACATCTGCAAACGCTATTTCCTTGAAGGAAGTGTCGCATTTACATTCATTTGAATCGTAGACGAGGAAAACATAACACACTGCAAATCATATTACATCTTACCATGAAACATAGAAATGAGATGCAATATCGCGTTTTAGGAATCATAAGAACTCTATTGCTACGATACGTAGACATCTGCAAACGCAATTTCCTTGCAAGGAAGTGTCGCATTTACATTCATTTGAAGTGTAGACGAGGAATGCATAACACCTCGCAATGAATATTACATCTTATCATGAAACATAGAAACGAGATGCAATATCTCGTTTTAAGAAGCATTTGAACTCTATTGCTATGATACCTAGACATCTGCTGACGCTATTTCCTAGCAAGGAAGTGTCGCATTTACATTCATTTGAAGTGTAGACGAGGAATACATGACACTTCGCAAATCATATTATATCTTACCATGAAACATATAAATGAGATGCGATATCGCGTTTTAAGAAGCATTTGAACTCTATTGCCTCGATACATAGACATCTGCAAACGCTATTTCCTTGCAAGGATGTGTCGCATTTACATTCATTTGAAGGGTAGACGAGGAATACATAACACTTCGCAAATCATATTATATCTTACCATGAAACATAGAAATGAGATGCGATATCGCGTTTTAAGAAGCATTAGAAATCTATTGCTACGATACGTAGACATCTGCATACGCAATTTCCTTGCTAGGAAGTGTCGCATTTACACTCATTTGAAGTGTAGACGAGGAATACATAACACTTCGCAAATCATATTATATCTTACCATGAAACATAGAAATGAGATGCGATATCGCGTTTTAAGAATCATAAGAACTCTATTGCTACGATACGTAGAAATCTGCAAACGCTATTTCCTTGCAAGGAATTGTCGCATTTACATTCATTTGAAGTGTAGACGAGGAATACATGACACTTCGCAAATCATATTATATCTTACCATGAAACATAGAAATGAGATGCGATATCGCGTTTTAAGAAGCATTAGAAATCTATTGCTACGATACGTAGACATCTGCAAACGCTATTTCCTTGCAAGGAAGTGTCACATTCACATTCATTTGAAGTGTAGACCAGGAATGCATAACACTTCGCAAATCATATTATATCTTACCATGAAACATAGAAAGGAGATGCGATATCGCGTTTTAGGAATCATAAAAACTCTATTGCTACGATACGTAGACATCTGCAAACGCTATTTCCTTGAAGGAAGTGTCGCATTTACATTCATTTGAATCGTAGACGAGGAAAACATAACACACTGCAAATCATATTATGTCTTACCATGAAACACAGAAATGAGATGCAATATCGCGTTTTAGGAATCATAAGAACTCTATTGCTACGATACGTAGACATCTGCAAACGCAATTTCCTTGCAAGGAAGTGTCGCATTTACATTCATTTGAAGTGTAGACGAGGAATGCATAACACCTCGCAATGAATATTACATCTTATCATGAAACATAGAAATGAGATGCGATTTCTCGTTTTAAGAAGCAATTGAACTCTTGTGCTTCGATACGTAGACATCTGCAAACGCTATTTCCTAGCAAGGAAGTGTCGCATTTACATCCGTCTGAATCGTAGACGAGGAATGCATAACACTTCGCAATGAATATTATATCTTATCATGAAACATAGATATGAGATGCAATATCTCGTTTTAAGAAGCATTTGAACTCTATTGCTATGATACCTAGACATCTGCTGACGCTATTTCCTAGCAAGGAAGTGTCGCATTTACATTCATTTGAAGTGTAGACGAGGAATACATGACACTTCGCAAATCATATTATATCTTACCATGAAACATATAAATGAGATGCGATATCGCGTTTTAAGAAGCATTTGAACTCTATTGCCTCGATACATAGACATCTGCAAACGCTATTTCCTTGCAAGGAAGTGTCGCATTTACATTCATTTGAAGGGTAGACGAGGAATACATAACACTTCGCAAATCATATTATATCTTACCATGAAACATAGAAATGAGATGCGATATCGCGTTTTAAGAAGCATTAGAAATCTATTGCTACGATACGTAGACATCTGCATACGCAATTTCCTTGCTAGGAAGTGTCGCATTTACACTCATTTGAAGTGTAGACGAGGAATACATAACACTTCGCAAATCATATTATATCTTACCATGAAACATAGAAATGAGATGCGATATCGCGTTTTAAGAATCATAAGAACTCTATTGCTACGATACGTAGAAATCTGCAAACGCTATTTCCTTGCAAGGAAGTGTCGCATTTACATTCATTTGAAGTGTAGACGAGGAATGCATAACACCTCGCAATGAATATTACATCTTATCATGAAACATAGAAATGAGATGCGATTTCTCGTTTTAAGAAGCAATTGAACTCTTGTGCTTCGATACGTAGACATCTGCAAACGCTATTTCCTAGCAAGGAAGTGTCGCATTTACATTCATTTGAAGTGTAGACGAGGAATACTTGACACTTCGCAAATCATATTACATCTTACCATGAAACATCGAAATCAGATGCGATATCGCGTTTTAAGAAGCATTCGAAATCTATTGCTACCATACGTAGACATCTGCAAACGCTATTTCCTTGCTAGGAAGTGTCGCATTTACATTCATTTGAAGTGTAGACGAGGAATACATAACACTACGCAAATCATATTATATCTCACCATGAAACATGGAAATGAGATGCGATATCGCGTTTTGAGAATCATAAGAACTCTATTGCTACGATACGTAGAAATCTTCAAACGCTATTTCCTTGCAAGGAAGTGTCGCAGTTACATTCATTTGAAGTGTAGACGAGGAATACATAACACTTCACAAATCATATTATATCTTTCCATGAAACATAGAAATGAGATGCGATATCGCGTTTTAAGAAGCATTAGAACTCTATCGCTACGATACCTAGACATCTGCAGACGCTATTTCCTAGCAAGGAAGTGTCGCATTTACATTCCTTTGAAGTGTAGACGAGGAATACATGACACTTCGCAAATCATATTATATCTTACCATGAAACATAGAAATGAGATGCGATATCGCGTTTTAAGAAGCATTAGAAATCTATTGCTACGATACGTAGACATCTGCAAACGCTATTTCCTTGCAAGGAAGTGTCACATTTACATTCATTTGAAGTGTAGACCTGGAATGCATAACACTTCGCAAATCATATTATATCTTACCATGAAACATAGAAAGGAGATGCGATATCGCGTTTTAGGAATCATAAAAACTCTATTGCTACGATACGTAGACATCTGCAAACGCTATTTCCTTGAAGGAAGTGTCGCATTTACATTCATTTGAATCGTAGACGAGGAAAACATAACACACTGCAAATCATATTATGTGTTACCATGAAACACAGAAATGAGATGCAATATCGCGTTTTAGGAATCATAAGAACTCTATTGCTACGATACGTAGACATCTGCAAACGCAATTTCCTTGCAAGGAAGTGTCGCATTTACATTCATTTGAAGTGTAGACGAGGAATGCATAACACCTCGCAATGAATATTACATCTTATCATGAAACATAGAAACGAGATGCAATATCTCGTTTTAAGAAGCATTTGAACTCTATTGCTATGATACCTAGACATCTGCTGACGCTATTTCCTAGCAAGGAAGTGTCGCACTTACATTCATTTGAAGTGTAGACGAGGAATACATGACACTTCGCAAATCATATTATATCTTACCATGAAACATATAAATGAGATGCGATATCGCGTTTTAAGAAGCATTTGAACTCTATTGCCTCGATACATAGACATCTGCAAACGCTATTTCCTTGCAAGGAAGTGTCGCATTTACATTCATTTGAAGGGTAGACGAGGAATACATAACACTTCGCAAATCATATTATATCTTACCATGAAACATAGAAATGAGATGCGATATCGCGTTTTAAGAAGCATTAGAAATCTATTGCTACGATACGTAGACATCTGCATACGCAATTTCCTTGCTAGGAAGTGTCGCATTTACACTCATTTGAAGTGTAGACGAGGAATACATAACACTTCGCAAATCATATTATATCTTACCATGAAACATAGAAATGAGATGCGATATCGCGTTTTAAGAATCATAGGAACTCTATTGCTACGATACGTAGAAATCTGCAAACGCTATTTCCTTGCAAGGAAGTGTCGCATTTACATTCATTTGAAGTGTAGACGAGGAATACATGACACTTCGCAAATCATATTATATCTTACCATGAAACATAGAAATGAGATGCGATATCGCGTTTTAAGAAGCATTAGAAATCTATTGCTACGATACGTAGACATCTGCAAACGCTATTTCCTTGCAAGGAAGTGTCACATTTACATTCATTTGAAGTGTAGACCAGGAATGCATAACACTTCGCAAATCATATTATATCTTACCATGAAACATAGAAAGGAGATGCGATATCGCGTTTTAGGAATCATAAAAACTCTATTGCTACGATACGTAGACATCTGCAAACGCTATTTCCTTGAAGGAAGTGTCGCATTTACATTCATTTGAATCGTAGACGAGGAAAACATAACACACTGCAAATCATATTATGTCTTACCATGAAACACAGAAATGAGATGCAATATCGCGTTTTAGGAATCATAAGAACTCTATTGCTACGATACGTAGACATCTGCAAACGCAATTTCCTTGCAAGGAAGTGTCGCATTTACATTCATTTGAAGTGTAGACGAGGAATGCATAACACCTCGCAATGAATATTACATCTTATCATGAAACATAGAAATGAGATGCAATATCTCGTTTTAAGAAGCATTTGAACTCTATTGCTATGATACCTAGACATCTGTTGACGCTATTTCCAAGCAAAGGAAGTGTCGCATTTACATTCATTTGAAGTGTAGACGAGGAATACATGACACTTCGCAAATCATATTATATCTTACCATGAAACATATAAATGAGATGCGATATCGCGTTTTAAGAAGCATTTGAACTCTATTTCCTCGATACGTAGACATCTGCAAACGCTATTTCCTTGCAAGGAAGTGTCGCATTTACATTCATTTGAAGTGTAGACCAGGAATGCATAACACTTCGCAAATCATATTATATCTTACCATGAAACATAGAAAGGAGATGCGATATCGCGTTTTAAGAATCATAAAAACTCTATTGCTACGATACGTAGACATCTGCAAACGCTATTTCCTTGACGGAAGTGTCGCATTTACATTCATTTGAATCGTAGACGAGGAAAACATAACACACTGCAAATCATATTATATCTTACCATGAAACATAGAAATGAGATGCGATATCGCGTTTTAAGAATCATAGGAACTCTATTGCTACGATACGTAGAAATCTGCAAACGCTATTTCCTTGCAAGGAAGTGTCGCATTTACATTCATTTGAAGTGTAGACGAGGAATACATGACACTTCGCAAATCATATTATATCTTACCATTAAACATAGAAATGAGATGCGATATCGCTTTTTAAGAAGCATTAGAAATCTATTGCTACGATACGTAGACATCTGCAAACGCTATTTCCTTGCAAGGAAGTGTCACATTTACATTCATTTGAAGTGTAGACCAGGAATGCATAACACTTCGCAAATCATATTATATCTTACCATGAAACATAGAAAGGAGATGCGATATCGCGTTTTAGGAATCATAAAAACTCTATTGCTACGATACGTAGACATCTGCAAACGCTATTTCCTTGAAGGAAGTGTCGCATTTACATTCATTTGAATCGTAGACGAGGAAAACATAACACACTGCAAATCATATTATGTCTTACCATGAAACACAGAAATGAGATGCAATATCGCGTTTTAGGAATCATAAGAACTCTATTGCTACGATACGTAGACATCTGCAAACGCAATTTCCTTGCAAGGAAGTGTCGCATTTACATTCATTTGAAGTGTAGACGAGGAATGCATAACACCTCGCAATGAATATTACATCTTATCATGAAACATAGAAATGAGATGCAATATCTCGTTTTAAGAAGCATTTGAACTCTATTGCTATGATACCTAGACATCTGTTGACGCTATTTCCAAGCAAAGGAAGTGTCGCATTTACATTCATTTGAAGTGTAGACGAGGAATACATGACACTTCGCAAATCATATTATATCTTACCATGAAACATATAAATGAGATGCGATATCGCGTTTTAAGAAGCATTTGAACTCTATTTCCTCGATACGTAGACATCTGCAAACGCTATTTCCTTGCAAGGAAGTGTCGCATTTACATTCATTTGAAGTGTAGACCAGGAATGCATAACACTTCGCAAATCATATTATATCTTACCATGAAACATAGAAAGGAGATGCGATATCGCGTTTTAAGAATCATAAAAACTCTATTGCTACGATACGTAGACATCTGCAAACGCTATTTCCTTGACGGAAGTGTCGCATTTACATTCATTTGAATCGTAGACGAGGAAAACATAACACACTGCAAATCATATTATATCTTACCATGAAACATAGAAATGAGATGCAATATCGCGTTTTAGGAATCATAAGAACTCTATTGCTACGATACGTAGACATCTGCAAACGCAATTTCCTTGCAAGGAAGTGTCGCATTTACATTCATTTGAAGTGTAGACGAGGAATGCATAACACCTCGCAATGAATATTACATCTTATCATGAAACATAGAAATGAGATGCGATTTCTCGTTTCAAGAAGCAATTGAACTCTTGTGCTTCGATACGTAGACATCTGCAAACGCTATTTCCTAGCAAGGCAGTGTCGCATTAACATCCGTCTGAATCGTAGACGAGGAATGCATAACACTTCGCAATGAATATTATATCTTATCATGAAACATAGATATGAGATGCAATATCTCGTTTTAAGAAGCATTTGAACTCTATTGCTATGATACCTAGACATCTGCTGACGCTATTTCCTAGCAAGGAAGTGTCGCATTTACACTCATTTGAAGTGTAGACGAGGAATACATGACACTTCGCAAATCATATTATATCTTACCATGAAACATATAAATGAGATGCGATATCGCGTTTTAAGAAGCATTTGAACTCTATTGCCTCGATACATAGACATCTGCAAACGCTATTTCCTTGCAAGGAAGTGTCGCATTTACATTCATTTGAAGGGTAGACGAGGAATACATAACACTTCGCAAATCATATTATATCTTACCATGAAACATAGAAATGAGATGCGATATCGCGTTTTAAGAAGCATTAGAAATCTATTGCTACGATACGTAGACATCTGCATACGCAATTTCCTTGCTAGGAAGTGTCGCATTTACACTCATTTGAAGTGTAGACGAGGAATACATAACACTTCGCAAATCATATTATATCTTACCATGAAACATAGAAATGAGATGCGATATAGCGTTTTAAGAATCATAAGAACTCTATTGCTACGATACGTAGAAATCTGCAAACGCTATTTCCTTGCAAGGATGTGTCGCATTTACATTCATTTGAAGTGTAGACGAGGAATGCATAACACCTCGCAATGAATATTACATCTTATCATGAAACATAGAAATGAGATGCGATTTCTCGTTTTAAGAAGCAATTGAACTCTTGTGCTTCGATACGTAGACATCTGCAAACGCTATTTCCTAGCAAGGAAGTGTCGCATTTACATCCGTCTGAATCGTAGACGAGGAATGCATAACACTTCGCAATGAATATTATATCTTATCATGAAACATAGATATGAGATGCAATATCTCGTTTTAAGAAGCATTTGAACTCTATTGCTATGATACCTAGACATCTGCTGACGCTATTTCCTAGCAAGGAAGTGTCGCATTTACATTCATTTGAAGTGTAGACGAGGAATACATGACACTTCGCAAATCATATTATATCTTACCATGAAACATATAAATGAGATGCGATATCGCGTTTTAAGAAGCATTTGAACTCTATTGCCTCGATACATAGACATCTGCAAACGCTATTTCCTTGCAAGGAAGTGTCGCATTTACATTCATTTGAAGGGTAGACGAGGAATACATAACACTTCGCAAATCATATTATATCTTACCATGAAACATAGAAATGAGATGCGATATCGCGTTTTAAGAAGCATTAGAAATCTATTGCTACGATACGTAGACATCTGCATACTCAATTTCCTTGCTAGGAAGTGTCGCATTTACACTCATTTGAAGTGTAGACGAGGAATACATAACACTTCGCAAATCATATTATATCTTACCATGAAACATAGAAATGAGATGCGATATCGCGTTTTAAGAATCATAAGAACTCTATTGCTACGATACGTAGAAATCTGCAAACGCTATTTCCTTGCAAGGAAGTGTCGCATTTACATTCATTTGAAGTGTAGACGAGGAATACATGACACTTCGCAAATCATATTATATCTTACCATGAAACATAGAAATGAGATGCGATATCGCGTTTTAAGAAGCATTAGAAATCTATTGCTACGATACGTAGACATCTGCAAACGCTATTTCCTTGCAAGGAAGTGTCACATTTACATTCATTTGAAGTGTAGACCAGGAATGCATAACACTTCGCAAATCATATTGTATCTTACCATGAAACATAGAAAGGAGATGCGATATCGCGTTTTAGGAATCATAAAAACTCTATTGCTACGATACGTAGACATCTGCAAACGCTATTTCCTTGAAGGAAGTGTCGCATTTACATTCATTTGAATCGTAGACGAGGAAAACATAACACACTGCAAATCATATTATGTCTTACCATGAAACACAGAAATGAGATGCAATATCGCGTTTTAGGAATCATAAGAACTCTATTGCTACGATACGTAGACATCTGCAAACGCAATTTCCTTGCAAGGAAGTGTCGCATTTACATTCATTTGAAGTGTAGACGAGGAATGCATAACACCTCGCAATGAATATTACATCTTATCATGAAACATAGAAATGAGATGCAATATCTCGTTTTAAGAAGCATTTGAACTCTATTGCTATGATACCTAGACATCTGCTGACGCTATTTCCTAGCAAGGAAGTGTCGCATTTACATTCATTTGAAGTGTAGACGAGGAATACATGACACGTCGCAAATCATATTATATCTTACCATGAAACATATAAATGAGATGCGATATCGCGTTTTAAGAAGCATTTGAACTCTATTGCCTCGATACATAGACATCTGCAAACGCTATTTCCTTGCAAGGAAGTGTCGCATTTACATTCATTTGAAGGGTAGACGAGGAATACATAACACTTCGCAAATCATATTATATCTTACCATGAAACATAGAAATGAGATGCGATATCGCGTTTTAAGAAGCATTAGAAATCTATTGCTACGATACGTAGACATCTGCATACGCAATTTCCTTGCTAGGAAGTGTCGCATTTACACTCATTTGAAGTGTAGACGAGGAATACATAACACTTCGCAAATCATATTATATCTTACCATGAAACATAGAAATGAGATGCGATATCGCGTTTTAAGAATCATAGGAACTCTATTGCTACGATACGTAGAAATCTGCAAACGCTATTTCCTTGCAAGGAAGTGTCGCATTTACATTCATTTGAAGTGTAGACGAGGAATACATGACACTTCGCAAATCATATTATATCTTACCATGAAACATAGAAATGAGATGCGATATCGCGTTTTAAGAAGCATTAGAAATCTATTGCTACGATACGTAGACATCTGCAAACGCTATTTCCTTGCAAGGAAGTGTCACATTTACATTCATTTGAAGTGTAGACCAGGAATGCATAACACTTCGCAAATCATATTATATCTTACCATGAAACATAGAAAGGAGATGCGATATCGCGTTTTAGGAATCATAAAAACTCTATTGCTACGATACGTAGACATCTGCAAACGCTATTTCCTTGAAGGAAGTGTCGCATTTACATTCATTTGAATCGTAGACGAGGAAAACATAACACACTGCAAATCATATTATGTCTTACCATGAAACACAGAAATGAGATGCAATATCGCGTTTTAGGAATCATAAGAACTCTATTGCTACGATACGTAGACATCTGCAAACGCAATTTCCTTGCAAGGAAGTGTCGCATTTACATTCATTTGAAGTGTAGACGAGGAATGCATAACACCTCGCAATGAATATTACATCTTATCATGAAACATAGAAATGAGATGCAATATCTCGTTTTAAGAAGCATTTGAACTCTATTGCTATGATACCTAGACATCTGTTGACGCTATTTCCAAGCAAAGGAAGTGTCGCATTTACATTCATTTGAAGTGTAGACGAGGAATACATGACACTTCGCAAATCATATTATATCTTACCATGAAACATATAAATGAGATGCGATATCGCGTTTTAAGAAGCATTTGAACTCTATTTCCTCGATACGTAGACATCTGCAAACGCTATTTCCTTGCAAGGAAGTGTCGCATTTACATTCATTTGAAGTGTAGACCAGGAATGCATAACACTTCGCAAATCATATTATATCTTACCATGAAACATAGAAAGGAGATGCGATATCGCGTTTTAAGAATCATAAAAACTCTATTGCTACGATACGTAGACATCTGCAAACGCTATTTCCTTGACGGAAGTGTCGCATTTACATTCATTTGAATCGTAGACGAGGAAAACATAACACACTGCAAATCATATTATATCTTACCATGAAACATAGAAATGAGATGCGATATCGCGTTTTAAGAATCATAGGAACTCTATTGCTACGATACGTAGAAATCTGCAAACGCTATTTCCTTGCAAGGAAGTGTCGCATTTACATTCATTTGAAGTGTAGACGAGGAATACATGACACTTCGCAAATCATATTATATCTTACCATTAAACATAGAAATGAGATGCGATATCGCTTTTTAAGAAGCATTAGAAATCTATTGCTACGATACGTAGACATCTGCAAACGCTATTTCCTTGCAAGGAAGTGTCACATTTACATTCATTTGAAGTGTAGACCAGGAATGCATAACACTTCGCAAATCATATTATATCTTACCATGAAACATAGAAAGGAGATGCGATATCGCGTTTTAGGAATCATAAAAACTCTATTGCTACGATACGTAGACATCTGCAAACGCTATTTCCTTGAAGGAAGTGTCGCATTTACATTCATTTGAATCGTAGACGAGGAAAACATAACACACTGCAAATCATATTATGTCTTACCATGAAACACAGAAATGAGATGCAATATCGCGTTTTAGGAATCATAAGAACTCTATTGCTACGATACGTAGACATCTGCAAACGCAATTTCCTTGCAAGGAAGTGTCGCATTTACATTCATTTGAAGTGTAGACGAGGAATGCATAACACCTCGCAATGAATATTACATCTTATCATGAAACATAGAAATGAGATGCAATATCTCGTTTTAAGAAGCATTTGAACTCTATTGCTATGATACCTAGACATCTGTTGACGCTATTTCCAAGCAAAGGAAGTGTCGCATTTACATTCATTTGAAGTGTAGACGAGGAATACATGACACTTCGCAAATCATATTATATCTTACCATGAAACATATAAATGAGATGCGATATCGCGTTTTAAGAAGCAATTGAACTCTATTTCCTCGATACGTAGACATCTGCAAACGCTATTTCCTTGCAAGGAAGTGTCGCATTTACATTCATTTGAAGTGTAGACCAGGAATGCATAACACTTCGCAAATCATATTATATCTTACCATGAAACATAGAAAGGAGATGCGATATCGCGTTTTAAGAATCATAAAAACTCTATTGCTACGATACGTAGACATCTGCAAACGCTATTTCCTTGACGGAAGTGTCGCATTTACATTCATTTGAATCGTAGACGAGGAAAACATAACACACTGCAAATCATATTATATCTTACCATGAAACATAGAAATGAGATGCGATATCGCGTTTTAAGAATCATAGGAACTCTATTGCTACGATACGTAGAAATCTGCAAACGCTATTTCCTTGCAAGGAAGTGTCGCATTTACATTCATTTGAAGTGTAGACGAGGAATACATGACACTTCGCAAATCATATTATATCTTACCATGAAACATAGAAATGAGATGCGATATCGCTTTTTAAGAAGCATTAGAAATCTATTGCTACGATACGTAGACATCTGCAAACGCTATTTCCTTGCAAGGAAGTGTCACATTTACATTCATTTGAAGTGTAGACCAGGAATGCATAACACTTCGCAAATCATATTATATCTTACCATGAAACATAGAAAGGAGATGCGATATCGCGTTTTAGGAATCATAAAAACTCTATTGCTACGATACGTAGACATCTGCAAACGCTATTTCCTTGAAGGAAGTGTCGCATTTACATTCATTTGAATCGTAGACGAGGAAAACATAACACACTGCAAATCATATTATGTCTTACCATGAAACACAGAAATGAGATGCAATATCGCGTTTTAGGAATCATAAGAACTCTATTGCTACGATACGTAGACATCTGCAAACGCAATTTCCTTGCAAGGAAGTGTCGCATTTACATTCATTTGAAGTGTAGACGAGGAATGCATAACACCTCGCAATGAATATTACATCTTATCATGAAACATAGAAATGAGATGCAATATCTCGTTTTAAGAAGCATTTGAACTCTATTGCTATGATACCTAGACATCTGTTGACGCTATTTCCAAGCAAAGGAAGTGTCGCATTTACATTCATTTGAAGTGTAGACGAGGAATACATGACACTTCGCAAATCATATTATATCTTACCATGAAACATATAAATGAGATGCGATATCGCGTTTTAAGAAGCATTTGAACTCTATTTCCTCGATACGTAGACATCTGCAAACGCTATTTCCTTGCAAGGAAGTGTCGCATTTACATTCATTTGAAGTGTAGACCAGGAATGCATAACACTTCGCAAATCATATTATATCTTACCATGAAACATAGAAAGGAGATGCGATATCGCGTTTTAAGAATCATAAAAACTCTATTGCTACGATACGTAGACATCTGCAAACGCTATTTCCTTGACGGAAGTGTCGCATTTACATTCATTTGAATCGTAGACGAGGAAAACATAACACACTGCAAATCATATTATATCTTACCATGAAACATAGAAATGAGATGCAATATCGCGTTTTAGGAATCATAAGAACTCTATTGCTACGATACGTAGACATCTGCAAACGCAATTTCCTTGCAAGGAAGTGTCGCATTTACATTCATTTGAAGTGTAGACGAGGAATGCATAACACCTCGCAATGAATATTACATCTTATCATGAAACATAGAAATGAGATGCGATTTCTCGTTTCAAGAAGCAATTGAACTCTTGTGCTTCGATACGTAGACATCTGCAAACGCTATTTCCTAGCAAGGCAGTGTCGCATTAACATCCGTCTGAATCGTAGACGAGGAATGCATAACACTTCGCAATGAATATTATATCTTATCATGAAACATAGATATGAGATGCAATATCTCGTTTTAAGAAGCATTTGAACTCTATTGCTATGATACCTAGACATCTGCTGACGCTATTTCCTAGCAAGGAAGTGTCGCATTTACACTCATTTGAAGTGTAGACGAGGAATACATGACACTTCGCAAATCATATTATATCTTACCATGAAACATATAAATGAGATGCGATATCGCGTTTTAAGAAGCATTTGAACTCTATTGCCTCGATACATAGACATCTGCAAACGCTATTTCCTTGCAAGGAAGTGTCGCATTTACATTCATTTGAAGGGTAGACGAGGAATACATAACACTTCGCAAATCATATTATATCTTACCATGAAACATAGAAATGAGATGCGATATCGCGTTTTAAGAAGCATTAGAAATCTATTGCTACGATACGTAGACATCTGCATAACGCAATTTCCTTGCTAGGAAGTGTCGCATTTACACTCATTTGAAGTGTAGACGAGGAATACATAACACTTCGCAAATCATATTATATCTTACCATGAAACATAGAAATGAGATGCGATATAGCGTTTTAAGAATCATAAGAACTCTATTGCTACGATACGTAGAAATCTGCAAACGCTATTTTCCTTGCAAGGATGTGTCGCATTTACATTCATTTGAAGTGTAGACGAGGAATGCATAACACCTCGCAATGAATATTACATCTTATCATGAAACATAGAAATGAGATGCGATTTCTCGTTTTAAGAAGCAATTGAACTCTTGTGCTTCGATACGTAGACATCTGCAAACGCTATTTCCTAGCAAGGAAGTGTCGCATTTTACATCCGTCTGAATCGTAGACGAGGAATGCATAACACTTCGCAATGAATATTATATCTTATCATGAAACATAGATATGAGATGCAATATCTCGTTTTAAGAAGCATTTGAACTCTATTGCTATGATACCTAGACATCTGCTGACGCTATTTCCTAGCAAGGAAGTGTCGCATTTACATTCATTTGAAGTGTAGACGAGGAATACATGACACTTCGCAAATCATATTATATCTTACCATGAAACATATAAAATGAGATGCGATATCGCGTTTTAAGAAGCATTTGAACTCTATTGCCTCGATACATAGACATCTGCAAACGCTATTTCCTTGCAAGGAAGTGTCGCATTTACATTCATTTGAAGGGTAGACGAGGAATACATAACACTTCGCAAATCATATTATATCTTACCATGAAACATAGAAATGAGATGCGATATCGCGTTTTAAGAAGCATTAGAAATCTATTGCTACGATACGTAGACATCTGCATACGCAATTTCCTTGCTAGGAAGTGTCGCATTTACACTCATTTGAAGTGTAGACGAGGAATACATAACACTTCGCAAATCATATTATATCTTACCATGAAACATAGAAATGAGATGCGATATCGCGTTTTAAGAATCATAAGAACTCTATTGCTACGATACGTAGAAATCTGCAAACGCTATTTCCTTGCAAGGAAGTGTCGCATTTACATTCATTTGAAGTGTAGACGAGGAATACATGACACTTCGCAAATCATATTATATCTTACCATGAAACATAGAAATGAGATGCGATATCGCGTTTTAAGAAGCATTAGAAATCTATTGCTACGATACGTAGACATCTGCAAACGCTATTTCCTTGCAAGGAAGTGTCACATTTACATTCATTTGAAGTGTAGACCAGGAATGCATAACACTTCGCAAATCATATTGTATCTTACCATGAAACATAGAAAGGAGATGCGATATCGCGTTTTAGGAATTAGGAATCATAAAAACTCTATTGCTACGATACGTAGACATCTGCAAACGCTATTTCCTTGAAGGAAGTGTCGCATTTACATTCATTTGAATCGTAGACGAGGAAAACATAACACACTGCAAATCATATTATGTCTTACCATGAAACACAGAAATGAGATGCAATATCGCGTTTTAGGAATCATAAGAACTCTATTGCTACGATACGTAGACATCTGCAAACGCAATTTCCTTGCAAGGAAGTGTCGCATTTACATTCATTTGAAGTGTAGACGAGGAATGCATAACACCTCGCAATGAATATTACATCTTATCATGAAACATAGAAATGAGATGCAATATCTCGTTTTAAGAAGCATTTGAACTCTATTGCTATGATACCTAGACATCTGTTGACGCTATTTCCAAGCAAAGGAAGTGTCGCATTTACATTCATTTGAAGTGTAGACGAGGAATACATGACACTTCGCAAATCATATTATATCTTACCATGAAACATATAAATGAGATGCGATATCGCGTTTTAAGAAGCATTTGAACTCTATTTCCTCGATACGTAGACATCTGCAAACGCTATTTCCTTGCAAGGAAGTGTCGCATTTACATTCATTTGAAGTGTAGACCAGGAATGCATAACACTTCGCAAATCATATTATATCTTACCATGAAACATAGAAAGGAGATGCGATATCGCGTTTTAAGAATCATAAAAACTCTATTGCTACGATACGTAGACATCTGCAAACGCTATTTCCTTGACGGAAGTGTCGCATTTACATTCATTTGAATCGTAGACGAGGAAAACATAACACACTGCAAATCATATTATATCTTACCATGAAACATAGAAATGAGATGCAATATCGCGTTTTAGGAATCATAAGAACTCTATTGCTACGATACGTAGACATCTGCAAACGCAATTTCCTTGCAAGGAAGTGTCGCATTTACATTCATTTGAAGTGTAGACGAGGAATGCATAACACCTCGCAATGAATATTACATCTTATCATGAAACATAGAAATGAGATGCGATTTCTCGTTTTAAGAAGCAATTGAACTCTTGTGCTTCGATACGTAGACATCTGCAAACGCTATTTCCTAGCAAGGAAGTGCCGCATTTACATCCGTCTGAATCGTAGACGAGGAATGCATAACACTTCGCAATGAATATTATATCTTATCATGAAACATAGATATGAGATGCAATATCTCGTTTTAAGAAGCATTTGAACTCTATTGCTATGATACCTAGACATCTGCTGACGCTATTTCCTAGCAAGGAAGTGTCGCATTTACATTCATTTGAAGTGTAGACGAGGAATACATGACACTTCGCAAATCATATTATATCTTACCATGAAACATATAAATGAGATGCGATATCGCGTTTTAAGAAGCATTTGAACTCTATTTCCTCGATACGTAGACATCTGCAAACGCTATTTCCTTGCAAGGAAGTGTCGCATTTACATTCATTTGAAGGGTAGACGAGGAATACATAACACTTCGCAAATCATATTATATCTTACCATGAAACATAGAAATGAGATGCGATATCGCGTTTTAAGAAGCATTAGAAATCTATTGCTACGATACGTAGACATCTGCATACGCAATTTCCTTGCTAGGAAGTGTCGCATTTACACTCATTTGAAGTGTAGACGAGGAATACATAACACTTCGCAAATCATATTATATCTTACCATGAAACATAGAAATGAGATGCGATATCGCGTTTTAGGAATCATAAGAACTCTATTGCTACGACACGTAGACATCTGCAAACGCAATTTCCTTGCAAGGAAGTGTCGCATTTACATTCATTTGAAGTGTAGGCGAGGAATGCATAACACCTCGCAATGAATATTACATCTTATCATGAAACATAGAAATGAGATGCGATTTCTCGTTTTAAGAAGCAATTGAACTCTTGTGCTTCGATACGTAGACATCTGCAAACGCTATTTCCTAGCAAGGAAGTGTCGCATTTACATCCGTCTGAATCGTAGACGAGGAATGCATAACACTTCGCAATGAATATTATATCTTATCATGAAACATAGACATGAGATGCAATATCTCGTTTTAAGAAGCATTTGAACTCTATTGCTATGATACCTAGACATCTGCTGACGCTATTTCCTAGCAAGGAAGTGTCGCATTTACATTCATTTGAAGTGTAGACGAGGAATACATGACACTTCGCAAATCATATTATATCTTACCATGAAACATATAAATGAGATGCGATATCGCGTTTTAAGAATCATAAGAACTCTATTGCTACGATACGTAGAAATCTGCAAACGCTATTTCCTTGCAAGGAAGTGTCGCATTTACATTCATTTGAAGTGTAGACGAGGAATACATAACACATCGCAAATCATATTATATCTTACCATGAAACTTAGAATTGAGATGCGATATCGCGTTTTAAGAATCATAAGAGCTCCATTGCTACGATACGTAGACATCTGCAAACGCTATTTCCTTGCAAGGAAGTGTCGCATTTACATTCATTTGAATCGTAGACGAGGAATGCATAACACTTCGCAATGAATATTATATCTTATCATTAAACATAGATATGAGGTGCAATATCTCGTTTTAAGAAGCATTTGAACTCTATTGCTACGATACCTAGACATTTGCAGATGCTATTTCCTAGCAAGGAAGTGTCGCATTTACATTCATTTGAAGTGTAGACGAGGAGTACATGACACTTCGCAAATCATATTATATCTTACCATGAAACATAGAAATGAGATGCGATATCGCGTTTTAAGAAGCATTAGAACACTATTGCTACGATAGGTAGACATTTGCAAACGCTATTTCCTGGCAAGGAAGTATCGCAATTACATTCATTTGAAGTGTAGACGAGGAATACATAACACATCGCAAATCATATTATATCTTACCATGAAACATAGAAATGAGATGCGATATCGCGTTTTAAGAAGCATTAGATATCTATTGCTACGATACGTAGACATCTGCAAACGCTATTTCTTTGCAAGGAAGTGTCACATTTACATTCATTTGAAGTGTAGACCAGGAATGCATAACACTTCGCAAATCATATTATATCTTACCATGAAACATAGAAAGGAGATGCGATATCGCGTTTTAGGAATCATAAAAACTCTATTGCTACGATACGTAGACATCTGCAAACGCTATTTCCTTGAAGGAAGTGTCGCATTTACATTCATTTGAATCGTAGACGAGGAAAACATAACACACTGCAAATCATATTATGTCTTACCATGAAACACAGAAATGAGATGCAATATCGCGTTTTAGGAATCATAAGAACTCTATTGCTACGATACGTAGACATCTGCAAACGCAATTTCCTTGCAAGGAAGTGTCGCATTTACATTCATTAGAAGTGTAGACGAGGAATGCATAACACCTCGCAATGAATATTACATCTTATCATGAAACATAGAAATGAGATGCAATATCTCGTTTTAAGAAGCATTTGAACTCTATTGCTATGATACCTAGACATCTGTTGACGCTATTTCCAAGCAAAGGAAGTGTCGCATTTACATTCATTTGAAGTGTAGACGAGGAATACATGACACTTCGCAAATCATATTATATCTTACCATGAAACATATAAATGAGATGCGATATCGCGTTTTAAGAAGCATTTGAACTCTATTTCCCCGATACGTAGACATCTGCAAACGCTATTTCCTTGCAAGGAAGTGTCGCATTTACATTCATTTGAAGGGTAGACGAGGAATACATAACACTTCGCAAATCATATTATATCTTACCATGAAACATAGAAATGAGATGCGATATCGCGTTTTAAGAAGCATTAGAAATCTATTGCTACGATACGTAGACATCTGCATACGCAATTTCCTTGCTAGGAAGTGTCGCATTTACACTCATTTGAAGTGTAGACGAGGAATACATAACACTTCGCAAATCATATTATATCTTACCATGAAACATAGAAATGAGATGCGATATCGCGTCTTAGGAATCATAAGAACTCTATTGCTACGATACGTAGACATCTGCAAACGCAATTTCCTTGCAAGGAAGTGTCGCATTTACATTCATTTGAAGTGTAGGGGAGGAATGCATAACACCTCGCAATGAATATTACATCTTATCATGAAACATAGAAATGAGATGCGATTTCTCGTTTTAAGAAGCAATTGAACTCTTGTGCTTCGATACGTAGGACATCTGCAAACGCTATTTCCTAGCAAGGAAGTGTCGCATTTACATCCGTCTGAATCGTAGACGAGGAATGCATAACACTTCGCAATGAATATTATATCTTATCATGAAACATAGACATGAGATGCAATATCTCGTTTTATGAAGCATTTGAACTCTATTGCTATGATACCTAGACATCTGCTGACGCTATTTCCTAGCAAGGAAGTGTCGCATTTACATTCATTTGAAGTGTAGACGAGGAATACATGACACTTCGCAAATCATATTATATCTTACCATGAAACATATAAATGACATGCGATATCGCGTTTTAAGAATCATAAGAACTCTATTGCTACGATACGTAGAAATCTGCAAACGCTATTTCCTTGCAAGGAAGTGTCGCATTTACATTCATTTGAAGTGTAGACGAGGAATACATAACACATCGCAAATCATATTATATCTTACCATGAAACTTAGAATTGAGATGCGATATCGCGTTTTAAGAATCATAAGAGCTCCATTGCTACGATACGTAGACATCTGCAAACGCTATTTCCTTGCAAAGAAGTGTCGCATTTACATTCATTTGAATCGTAGACGAGGAATGCATAACACTTCGCAATGAATATTATATCTTATCATTAAATATAGATATGAGGTGCAATATCTCGTTTTAAGAAGCATTTGAACTCTATTGCTACGATACCTAGACATTTGCAGATGCTATTTCCTAGCAAGGAAGTGTCGCATTTACATTCATTTGAAGTGTAGACGAGGAGTACATGACACTTCGCAAATCATATTATATCTTACCATGAAACATAGAAATGAGATGCGATATCGCGTTTTTAAGAAGCATTAGAACACTATTGCTACGATAGGTAGACATTTGCAAACGCTATTTCCTGGCAAGGAAGTATCGCAATTACATTCATTTGAAGTGTAGACGAGGAATACATAACACATCGCAAATCATATTATATCTTACCATGAAACATAGAAATGAGATGCGATATCGCGTTTTAAGAAGCATTAGATATCTATTGCTACGATACGTAGATATCTGCAAACGCTATTTCTTTGCAAGGAAGTGTCACATTTACATTCATTTGAAGTGTAGACCAGGAATGCATAACACTTCGCAAATCATATTATATCTTACCATGAAACATAGATAGGAGATGCGATATCGCGTTTTAAGAATCATAAAAACACTATTGCTACGATACGTAGACATCTGCAAACGCTACTTCCTTGAAGGAAGTGTCGCATTTACATTCATTTGAATCCTAGACGAGGAAAACATAACACACTGCAAATCATATTATATCTTACCATGAAACATAGAAATGAGATGCAATATCGCGTTTTAGGAATCATAAGAACTCTATTGCTACGATACGTAGACATCTGCAAACGCAATTTCCTTGCAAGGAAGTGTCGCATTTACATTCATTTGAAGTGTAGACGAGGAATGCATAACACCTCGCAATGAATATTACATCTTATCATGTAACATAGAAATGAGATGCGATTTCTCGTTTTAAGAAGCAATTGAACTCTTGTGCTTCGATACGTAGACATCTGCAAACGCTATTTCCTAGCAAGGAAGTGTCGCATTTACATCCGTCTGAATCGTAGACGAGGAATGCATAACACTTCGCAATGAATATTATATCTTATCATGAAACATAGATATGAGATGCAATATCTCGTTTTAAGAAGCATTTGAACTCTATTGCTATGATACCTAGACATCTGCTGACGCTATTTCCAAGCAAAGGAAGTGTCGCATTTACATTCATTTGAAGTGTAGACGAGGAATACATGACACTTCGCAAATCATATTATATCTTACCATGAAACATATAAATGAGATGCGATATCGCGTTTTAAGAAGCATTTGAACTCTATTTCCTCGATACGTAGACATCTGCAAACGCTATTTCCTTGCAAGGAAGTGTCTCATTTACATTCATTTGAAGTGTAGACGAGGAATACATGACACTTCGCAAATCATATTATATCTTACCATGAAACATAGAAATCAGATGCGATATCGCGTTTTAAGAAGCATTAGAAACCTATTGCTACGATACGTAGACATCTGCATACGCAATTTCCTTGCTAGGAAGTGTCGCATTTACACTCATTTGAAGTGTAGACGAGGAATACATAACACTTCGCAAATCATATTATATCTTACCATGAAACATAGAAATGAGATGCGATATCGCGTTTTAAGTATCATAAGAACTCTATTGCTACGATACGTAGAAATCTGCAAACGCTATTTCCTTGCAAGGAAGTGTCGCATTTACATTCATTTGAAGTGTAGACGAGGAATACATGACACTTCGCAAATCATATTATATCTTACCATGAAACATAGAAATCAGATGCGATATCGCGTTTTAAGAAGCATTAGAAATCTATTGCTACCACACGTAGACATCTGCAAACACTATTTCCTTGCTAGGAAGTGTCGCATTTACATTCATTTGAAGTGTAGACGAGGAATACATAACACTTCGCAAATCATATTATATCTTACCATGAAACATAGAAATGAGATGCGATATCGCGTTTTGAGAATCATCAGAACACTATTGCTACGATACCTAGAAATCTTCAAACGCTATTTCCTTGCAAGGAAGTGTTGCATTTACATTCATTTGAAGTGTAGACGAGGAATACATAACACTTCGCAAATCATATTATATCTTACAATGAAACTTAGAATTGAGATGCAATATCTCGTTTTAAGAAGCATTTGAACTCTATTGCTACGATACCTAGACATTTGCAGATGCTATTTCCTAGCAAGGAAGTGTCGCATTTACATTCATTTGAAGTGTAGACGAGGAATACATGACACTTCGCAAATCATATTATATCTTACCATGAAACATATAAATGAGATGCGATATCGCGTTTTAAGAAGCATTTGAACTCTATTGCCTCGATACATAGACATCTGCAAACGCTATTTCCTTGCAAGGAAGTGTCGCATTTACATTCATTTGAAGTGTAGACGAGGAATACATGACACTTCGCAAATCATATTATATCTTACCATGAAACATAGAAATCAGATGCGATATCGCGTTTTAAGAAGCATTAGAAATCTATTGCTACCACACGTAGACATCTGCAAACACTATTTCCTTGCTAGGAAGTGTCGCATTTACATTCATTTGAAGTGTAGACGAGGAATACATAACACTTCGCAAATCATATTATATCTTACCATGAAACATAGAAATGAGGTGCGATATCGCGTTTTGAGAATCATCAGAACACTATTGCTACGATACCTAGAAATCTTCAAACGCTATTTCCTTGCAAGGAAGTGTTGCATTTACATTCATTTGAAGTGTAGACGAGGAATACATAACACTTCGCAAATCATATTATATCTTACAATGAAACTTAGAATTGAGATGCAATATCTCGTTTTAAGAAGCATTTGAACTCTATTGCTACGATACCTAGACATTTGCAGATGCTATTTCCTAGCAAGGAAGTGTCGCATTTACATTCATTTGAAGTGTAGACGAGGAATACATGACACTTCGCAAATCATATTATATCTTACCATGAAACATAGAAATGAGATGCGATATCGCGTTTTAAGAAGCATTAGAACACTATTGCTACGATAGGTAGACATTTGCAAACGCTATTTTCTGCCAAGGAAGTGTCGCAATTACATTCATTTGAAGTGTAGACGAGGAATACATAACACATCGCAAATCATATTATATCTTACCATGAAACATAGAAATGAGATGCGATATCGCGTTTTAAGAAGCATTAGAAATCTATTGCTACGATACGTAGACATCTGCAAACGCTATTTCCTTGCAAGGAAGTGTCACATTTACATTCATTTGAAGTGTAGACCAGGAATGCATAACACTTCGCAAATCATATTATATCTTACCATGAAACATAGAAAGGAGATGCGATATCGCGTTTTAAGAATCATAAAAACTCTATTGCTACGATACGTAGACATCTGCAAACGCTATTTCCTTGACGGAAGTGTCGCATTTACATTCATTTGAATCGTAGACGAGGAAAACATAACACACTGCAAATCATATTATATCTTACCATGAAACATAGAAATGAGATGCAATATCGCGTTTTAGGAATCATAAGAACTCTATTGCTACGATACGTAGACATCTGCAAACGCAATTTCCTTGCAAGGAAGTGTCGCATTTACATTCATTTGAAGTGTAGACGAGGAATGCATAACACCTCGCAATGAATATTACATCTTATCATGAAACATAGAAATGAGATGCGATTTCTCGTTTTAAGAAGCAATTGAACTCTTGTGCTTCGATACGTAGACATCTGCAAACGCTATTTCCTAGCAAGGAAATGTCGCATTTACACTCATTTGAAGTGTAGACGAGGAATACATGACACTTCGCAAATCATATTATATCTTACCATGAAACATAGAAATGAGATGCGATATCGCGTTTTAAGAAGCATTAGAAACCTATTGCTACGATACGTAGAAATCTGCAAACGCTATTTCCTTGCAAGGAAGTGTCGCATTTACATTCATTTGAAGTGTAGACGAGGAATACATGACACTTCGCAAATCATATTATATCTTACCATGAAACATAGAAATCAGATGCGATATCGCGTTTTAAGAAGCATTAGAAATCTATTGCTACCACACGTAGACATCTGCAAACACTATTTCCTTGCTAGGAAGTGTCGCATTTACATTCATTTGAAGTGTAGACGAGGAATACATAACACTTCGCAAATCATATTATATCTTACCATGAAACATAGAAATGAGATGCGATATCGCGTTTTGAGAATCATCAGAACACTATTGCTACGATACCTAGAAATCTTCAAACGCTATTTCCTTGCAAGGAAGTGTTGCATTTACATTCATTTGACGTGTAGACGAGGAATACATAACACTTCGCAAATCATATTATATCTTACAATGAAACTTAGAATTGAGATGCAATATCTCGTTTTAAGAAGCATTTGAACTCTATTGCTACGATACCTAGACATTTGCAGATGCTATTTCCTAGCAAGGAAGTGTCGCATTTACATTCATTTGAAGTGTAGACGAGGAATACATGACACTTCGCAAATCATATTATATCTTACCATGAAACATAGAAATGAGATGCGATATCGCGTTTTAAGAAGCATTAGAACACTATTGCTACGATAGGTAGACATTTGCAAACGCTATTTCCTGGCAAGGAAGTGTCGCAATTACATTCATTTGAAGTGTAGACGAGGAATACATAACACATCGCAAATCATATTATATCTTACCATGAAACATAGAAATGAGATGCGATATCGCGTTTTAAGAAGCATTAGAAATCTATTGCTACGATACGTAGACATCTGCAAACGCTATTTCCTTGCAAGGAAGTGTCACATTTACATTCATTTGAAGTGTAGACCAGGAATGCATAACACTTCGCAAATCATATTATATCTTACCATGAAACATAGAAAGGAGATGCGATATCGCGTTTTAAGAATCATAAAAACTCTATTGCTACGATAAGTAGACATCTGCAAACGCTATTTCCTTGACGGAAGTGTCGCATTTACATTCATTTGAATCGTAGACGAGGAAAACATAACACACTGCAAATCATATTATATCTTACCATGAAACATAGAAATGAGATGCAATATCGCGTTTTAGGAATCATAAGAACTCTATTGCTACGATACGTAGACATCTGCAAACGCAATTTCCTTGCAAGGAAGTGTCGCATTTACATTCATTTGAAGTGTAGACGAGGAATGCATAACACCTCGCAATGAATATTACATCTTATCATGAAACATAGAAATGAGATGCGATTTCTCGTTTTAAGAAGCAATTGAACTCTTGTGCTTCGATACGTAGACATCTGCAAACGCTATTTCCTAGCAAGGAAGTGTCTCATTTACATTCATTTGAAGTGTAGACGAGGAATACATGACACTTCGCAAATCATATTATATCTTACCATGAAGCATAGAAATCAGATGCGATATCGCGTTTTAAGAAGCATTAGAAACCTATTGCTACGATACGTAGACATCTGCATACGCAATTTCCTTGCTAGGAAGTGTCGCATTTACACTCATTTGAAGTGTAGACGAGGAATACATAACACTTCGCAAATCATATTATATCTTACCATGAAACATAGAAATGAGATGCGATATCGCGTTTTAAGTATCATAAGAACTCTATTGCTACGATACGTAGAAATCTGCAAACGCTATTTCCTTGCAAGAAAGTGTCGCATTTACATTCATTTGAAGTGTAGACGAGGAATACATGACACTTCGCAAATCATATTATATCTTACCATGAAACATAGAAATCAGATGCGATATCGCGTTTTAAGAAGCATTAGAAATCTATTGTTACCACACGTAGACATCTGCAAACACTATTTCCTTGCTAGGAAGTGTCGCATTTACATTCATTTGAAGTGTAGACGAGGAATACATAACACTTCGCAAATCATATTATATCTTACCATGAAACATAGAAATGAGATGCGATATCGCGTTTTGAGAATCATCAGAACACTATTGCTACGATACCTAGAAATCTTCAAACGCTATTTCCTTGCAAGGAAGTGTTGCATTTACATTCATTTGACGTGTAGACGAGGAATACATAACACTTCGCAAATCATATTATATCTTACAATGAAACTTAGAATTGAGATGCAATATCTCGTTTTAAGAAGCATTTGAACTCTATTGCTACGAAACCTAGACATTTGCAGATGCTATTTCCTTGCAAGGAAGTGTCGCATTTACATTCATTTGAAGTGTAGACGAGGAATACATGACACTTCGCAAATCATATTATATCTTACCATGAAACATAGAAATGAGATGCGATATCGCGTTTTAAGAAGCATTAGAACACTATTGCTACGATAGGTAGACATTTGCAAACGCTATTTCCTGGCAAGGAAGTGTCGCAATTACATTCATTTGAAGTGTAGACGAGGAATACATAACACATCGCAAATCATATTATATCTTACCATGAAACATAGAAATGAGATGCGATATCGCGTTTTAAGAAGCATTAGAAATCTATTGCTACGATACGCAGACATCTGCAAACGCTATTTCCTTGCAAGGAAGTGTCACATTTACATTCATTTGAAGTGTAGACCAGGAATGCATAACACTTCGCAAATCATATTATATCTTACCATGAAACATAGAAAGGAGATGCGATATCGCGTTTTAAGAATCATAAAAACTCTATTGCTACGATACGTAGACATCTGCAAACGCTATTTCCTTGACGGAAGTGTCGCATTTACATTCATTTGAATCGTAGACGAGGAAAACATAACACACTGCAAATCATATTATATCTTACCGTGAAACATAGAAATGAGATGCAATATCGCGTTTTAGGAATCATAAGAACTCTATTGCTACGATACGTAGACATCTGCAAACGCAATTTCCTTGCAAGGAAGTGTCGCATTTACATTCATTTGAAGTGTAGACGAGGAATGCATAACACCTCGCAATGAATATTACATCTTATCATGAAACATAGAAATGTGATGCGATTTCTCGTTTTAAGAAGCAATTGAACTCTTGTGCTTCGATACGTAGACATCTGCAAACGCTATTTCCTAGCAAGGAAGTGTCGCATTTACATCCGTCTGAATCGTAGACGAGGAATGCATAACACTTCGCAATGAATATTATATCTTATCATGAAACAATGATATGAGATGCAATATCTCGTTTTAAGAAGCATTTGAACTCTATTGCTATGATACCTAGACATCTGCTGACGCTATTTCCTAGCAAGGAAGTGTCGCATTTACATTCATTTGAAGTGTAGACGAGGAATACATGACACTTCGCAAATCATATTATATCTTACCATGAAACATATAAATGAGATGCGATATCGCGTTTTAAGAAGCATTTGAACTCAATTGCCTCGATACATAGACATCTGCAAACGCTATTTCCTTGCAAGGAAGTGTCGCATTTACATTCATTTGAAGGGTAGACGAGGAATACTTAACACTTCGCAAATCATATTATATCTTACCATGAAACATAGAAATGAGATGCGATATCGCGTTTTAAGAAGCATTAGAAATCTATTGCTACGATACGTAGACATCTGCATACGCAATTTCCTTGCTAGGAAGTGTCGCATTTACACTCATTTGAAGTGTAGACGAGGAATACATAACACTTCGCAAATCATATTATATCTTACCATGAAACATAGAAATGAGATGCGATATCGCGTTTTAAGAATCATAAGAACTCTATTGCTACGATACGTAGAAATCTGCAAACGCTATTTCCTTGACGGAAGTGTCGCATTTACATTCATTTGAATCGTAGACGAGGAAAACATAACACACTGCAAATCATATTATGTCTTACCATGAAACACAGAAATGAGATGCAATATCGCGTTTTAGGAATCATAAGAACTCTATTGCTACGATACGTAGACATCTGCAAACGCAATTTCCTTGCAAGGAAGTGTCGCATTTACATTCATTTGAAGTGTAGACGAGGAATGCATAACACCTCGCAATGAATATTACATCTTATCATGAAACATAGAAATGAGATGCAATATCTCGTTTTAAGAAGCATTTGAACTCTATTGCTATGATACCTAGACATCTGTTGACGCTATTTCCAAGCAAAGGAAGTGTCGCATTTACATTCATTTGAAGTGTAGACGAGGAATACATGACACTTCGCAAATCATATTATATCTTACCATGAAACATATAAATGAGATGCGATATCGCGTTTTAAGAAGCATTTGAACTCTATTTCCTCGATACGTAGACATCTGCAAACGCTACTTCCTTGCAAGGAAGTGTCGCATTTACATTCATTTGAAGGGTAGACGAGGAATACATAACACTTCGCAAATCATATTATATCTTACCATGAAACATATAAATGAGATGCGATATCGCGTTTTAAGAAGCATTTGAACTCTATTTCCTCGATACGTAGACATCTGCAAACGCTACTTCCTTGCAAGGAAGTGTCGCATTTACATTCATTTGAAGGGTAGACGAGGAATACATAACACTTCGCAAATCATATTATATCTTACCATGAAACATAGAAATGAGATGCGATATCGCGTTTTAGGAATCATAAGAACTCTATTGCTACGATACGTAGACATCTGCAAACGCAATTTCCTTGCAAGGAAGTGTCGCATTTACATTCATTTGAAGTGTAGACGAGGAATGCATAACACCTCGCAATGAATATTACATCTTATCATGAAACATAGAAATGAGATGCGATTTCTCGTTTTAAGAAGCAATTGAACTCTTGTGCTTCGATACGTAGACATCTGCAAACGCTATTTCCTAGCAAGGAAGTGTCGCATTTACATCCGTCTGAATCGTAGACGAGGAATGCATAACACTTCGCAATGAATATTATATCTTATCATGAAACATAGACATGAGATGCAATATCTCGTTTTAAGAAGCATTTGAACTCTATTGCTATGATAAATAGACATCTGCTGACGCTATTTCCTAGCAAGGAAGTGTCGCATTTACATTCATTTGAAGTGTAGACGAGGAATACATGACACTTCGCAAATCATATTATATCTTACCATGAAACATATAAATGAGATGCGATATCGCGTTTTAAGAATCATAAGAACTCTATTGCTACGATACGTAGAAATCTGCAAACGCTATTTCCTTGCAAGGAAGTGTCGCATTTACATTCATTTGAAGTGTAGACGAGGAATACATAACACATCGCAAATCATATTATATCTTACCATGAAACTTAGAATTGAGATGCGATATCGCGTTTTAAGAATCATAAGAGCTCCATTGCTACGATACGTAGACATCTGCAAACGCTATTTCCTTGCAAGGAATTGTCGCATTTACATTCATTTGAATCGTAGACGAGGAATGCATAACACTTCGCAATGAATATTATATCTTATCATTAAACATAGATATGAGATGCAATATCTCGTTTTAAGAAGCATTTGAACTCTATTGCTACGATACCTAGACATTTGCAGATGCTATTTCCTAGCAAGGAAGTGTCGCATTTACATTCATTTGAAGTGCAGACGAGGAGTACATGACACTTCGCAAATCATATTATATCTTACCATGAAACATAGAAATGAGATGCGATATCGCGTTTTAAGAAGCATTAGAACACTATTGCTACGATAGGTAGACATTTGCAAACGCTATTTCCTGGCAAGGAAGTGTCGCAATTACATTCATTTGAAGTGTAGACGAAGAATACATAACACATCGCAAATCATATTATATCTTACCATGAAACATAGAAATGAGATGCGATATCGCGTTTTAAGAAGCATTAGATATCTATTGCTACGATACGTAGACATTTGCAAACGCTATTTCTTTGCAAGGAAGTGTCACATTTACATTCATTTGAAGTGTAGACCAGGAATGCATAACACTTCGCAAATCATATTATATCTTACCATGAAACATAGAAAGGAGATGCGATATCGCGTTTTAAGAATCATAAAAACTCTATTGCTACGATACGTAGACATCTGCAAACGCTACTTCCTTGAAGGAAGTGTCGCATTTACATTCATTTGAATCCTAGACGAGGAAAACATAACACACTGCAAATCATTTTATATCTTACCATGAAACATAGAAATGAGATGCAATATCGCGTTTTAGGAATCATAAGAACTCTATTGCTACGATACGTATACATCTGCAAACGCAATTTCCTTGCAAGGAAGTGTCCCATTTACATTCATTTGAAGTGTAGACGAGGAATGCATAACACCTCGCAATGAATATTACATCTTATCATGAAACATAGAAATGAGATGCAATATCTCGTTTTAAGAAGCATTTGAACTCTATTGCTATGACACCTAGACATCTGTTGACGCTATTTCCAAGCAAAGGAAGTGTCGCATTTACATTCATTTGAAGTGTAGACGAGGAATACATGACACTTCGCAAATCATATTATATCTTACCATGAAACATAGAAATGAGATGCGATATCGCGTTTTAAGAAGCATTAGAAATCTATTGCTACGATACGTAGACATCTGCAAACGCTATTTCCTTGCAAGGAATTGTCGCATTTACATTCATTTGAATCGTAGACGAGGAATGCATAACACTTCGCAATGAATATTATATCTTATCATTAAACATAGATATGAGATGCAATATCTCGTTTTAAGAAGCATTAGAACACTATTGCTACGATAGGTAGACATTTGCAAACGCTATTTTCTGCCAAGGAAGTGTCGCAATTACATTCATTTGAAGTGTAGACGAGGAATACATAACACATCGCAAATCATATTATATCTTACCATGAAACATAGAAATGAGATGCGATATCGCGTTTTAAGAAGCATTAGAAATCTATTGCTACGATACGTAGACATCTGCAAACGCTATTTCCTTGCAAGGAAGTGTCACATTTACATTCATTTGAAGTGTAGACCAGGAATGCATAACACTTCGCAAATCATATTATATCTTACCATGAAACATAGAAAGGAGATGCGATATCGCGTTTTAAGAATCATAAAAACTCTATTGCTACGATACGTAGACATCTGCAAACGCTATTTCCTTGACGGAAGTGTCGCATTTACATTCATTTGAATCGTAGACGAGGAAAACATAACACACTGCAAATCATATTATATCTTACCATGAAACATAGAAATGAGATGCAATATCGCGTTTTAGGAATCATAAGAACTCTATTGCTACGATACGTAGACATCTGCAAACGCAATTTCCTTGCAAGGAAGTGTCGCATTTACATTCATTTGAAGTGTAGACGAGGAATGCATAACACCTCGCAATGAATATTACATCTTATCATGAAACATAGAAATGAGATGCGATTTCTCGTTTTAAGAAGCAATTGAACTCTTGTGCTTCGATACGTAGACATCTGCAAACGCTATTTCCTAGCAAGGAAGTGTCTCATTTACATTCATTTGAAGTGTAGACGAGGAATACATGACACTTCGCAAATCATATTATATCTTACCATGAAACATAGAAATCAGATGCGATATCGCGTTTTAAGAAGCATTAGAAACCTATTGCTACGATACGTAGACATCTGCATACGCAATTTCCTTGCTAGGAAGTGTCGCATTTACACTCATTTGAAGTGTAGACGAGGAATACATAACACTTCGCAAATCATATTATATCTTACCATGAAACATAGAAATGAGATGCGATATCGCGTTTTAAGTATCATAAGAACTCTATTGCTACGATACGTAGAAATCTGCAAACACTATTTCCTTGCAAGGAAGTGTCGCATTTACATTCATTTGAAGTGTAGACGAGGAATACATGACACTTCGCAAATCATATTATATCTTACCATGAAACATAGAAATCAGATGCGATATCGCGTTTTAAGAAGCATTAGAAATCTATTGCTACCACACGTAGACATCTGCAAACACTATTTCCTTGCTAGGAAGTGTCGCATTTACATTCATTTGAAGTGTAGACGAGGAATACATAACACTTCGCAAATCATATTATATCTTACCATGAAACATAGAAATGAGATGCGATATCGCGTTTTGAGAATCATCAGAACACTATTGCTACGATACCTAGAAATCTTCAAACGCTATTTCCTTGCAAGGAAGTGTTGCATTTACATTCATTTGACGTGTAGACGAGGAATACATAACACTTCGCAAATCATATTATATCTTACAATGAAACTTAGAATTGAGATGCAATATCTCGTTTTAAGAAGCATTTGAACTCTATTGCTACGATACCTAGACATTTGCAGATGCTATTTCCTAGCAAGGAAGTGTCGCATTTACATTCATTTGAAGTGCAGACGAGGAGTACATGACACTTCGCAAATCATATTATATCTTACCATGAAACATAGAAATGAGATGCGATATCGCGTTTTAAGAAGCATTAGAACACTATTGCTACGATAGGTAGACATTTGCAAACGCTATTTCCTGGCAAGGAAGTGTCGCAATTACATTCATTTGAAGTGTAGACGAGGAATACATAACACATCGCAAATCATATTATATCTTACCATGAAACATAGAAATGAGATGCGATATCGCGTTTTAAGAATCATAAAAACTCTATTGCTACGATACGTAGACATCTGCAAACGCTACTTCCTTGAAGGAAGTGTCGCATTTACATTCATTTGAATCCTAGACGAGGAAAACATAACACACTGCAAATCATATTATATCTTACCATGAAACATAGAAATGAGATGCAATATCGCGTTTTAGGAATCATAAGAACTCTATTGCTACGATACGTATACATCTGCAAACGCAATTTCCTTGCAAGGAAGTGTCCCATTTACATTCATTTGAAGTGTAGACGAGGAATGCATAACACCTCGCAATGAATATTACATCTTATCATGAAACATAGAAATGAGATGCAATATCTCGTTTTAAGAAGCATTTGAACTCTATTGCTATGATACCTAGACATCTGTTGACGCTATTTCCAAGCAAAGGAAGTGTCGCATTTACATTCATTTGAAGTGTAGACGAGGAATACATGACAATTCGCAAATCATATTATATCTTACCATGAAACATATAAATGAGATGCGATATCGCGTTTTAAGAAGCATTTGAACTCTATTTCCTCGATACGTAGACATCTGCAAACGCTATTTCCTTGCAAGGAAGTGTCGCATTTACATTCATTTGAAGGGTAGACGAGGAATACATAACACTTCGCAAATCATATTATATCTTACCATGAAACATAGAAATGAGATCCGATATCGCGTTTTAAGAAGCATTAGAAATCTATTGCTACGATACGTAGACATCTGCATACGCAATTTCCTTGCTAGGAAGTGTCGCATTTACACTCATTTGAAGTGTAGACGAGGAATACATAACACTTCGCAAATCATATTATATCTTACCATGAAACATAGAAATGAGATGCGATATCGCGTTTTAGGAATCATAAGAACTCTATTGCTACGATACGTAGACATCTGCAAACGCAATTTCCTTGCAAGGAAGTGTCGCATTTACATTCATTTGAAGTGTAGGCGAGGAATGCATAACACCTCGCAATGAATATTACATCTTATCATGAAACATAGAAATGAGATGCGATTTCTCGTTTTAAGAAGCAATTGAACTCTTGTGCTTCGATACGTAGACATCTGCAAACGCTATTTCCTAGCAAGGAAGTGTCTCATTTACATTCATTTGAAGTGTAGACGAGGAATACATGACACTTCGCAAATCATATTATATCTTACCATGAAACATAGAAATCAGATGCGATATCGCGTTTTAAGAAGCATTAGAAACCTATTGCTACGATACGTAGACATCTGCATACGCAATTTCCTTGCTAGGAAGTGTCGCATTTACACTCATTTGAAGTGTAGACGAGGAATACATAACACTTCGCAAATCATATTATATCTTACCATGAAACATAGAAATGAGATGCGATATCGCGTTTTAAGTATCATAAGAACTCTATTGCTACGATACGTAGAAATCTGCAAACACTATTTCCTTGCAAGGAAGTGTCGCATTTACATTCATTTGAAGTGTAGACGAGGAATACATGACACTTCGCAAATCATATTATATCTTACCATGAAACATAGAAATCAGATGCGATATCGCGTTTTAAGAAGCATTAGAAATCTATTGCTACCACACGTAGACATCTGCAAACACTATTTCCTTGCAAGGAAGTGTCGCATTTACATTCATTTGAAGTGTAGGCGAGGAATGCATAACACCTCGCAATGAATATTACATCTTATCATGAAACATAGAAATGAGATGCGATTTCTCGTTTTAAGAAGCAATTGAACTCTTGTGCTTCGATACGTAGACATCTGCAAACGCTATTTCCTAGCAAGGAAGTGTCGCATTTACATCCGTCTGAATCGTAGACGAGGAATGCATAACACTTCGCAATGAATATTATATCTTATCATGAAACATAGACATGAGATGCAATATCTCGTTTTAAGAAGCATTTGAACTCTATTGCTATGATACCTAGACATCTGCTGACGCTATTTCCTAGCAAGGAAGTGTCGCATTTACATTCATTTGAAGTGTAGACGAGGAATACATGACACTTCGCAAATCATATTATATCTTACCATGAAACATAGAAATGAGATGCAATATCGCGTTTTAGGAATCATAAGAACTCTATTGCTACGATACGTAGACATCTGCAAACGCAATTTCCTTGCAAGGAAGTGTCGCATTTACATTCATTTGAAGTGTAGACGAGGAACGCATAACACCTCGCAATGAATATTACATCTTATCATGAAACATAGAAATGAGATGCGATTTCTCGTTTTAAGAAGCAATTGAACTCTTGTGCTTCGATACGTAGACATCTGCAAACGCTATTTCCTAGCAAGGAAGTGTCGCATTTACATCCGTCTGAATCGTAGACGAGGAATGCATAACACTTCGCAATGAATATTATATCTTATCATGAAACATAGATATGAGATGCAATATCTCGTTTTAAGAAGCATTTGAACTCTATTGCTATGATACCTAGACATCTGCTGACGCTATTTCCAAGCAAAGGAAGTGTCGCATTTACATTCACTTGAAGTGTAGACGAGGAATACATGACACTTCGCAAATCATATTATATCTTACCATGAAACATATAAATGAGATGCGATATCGCGTTTGAAGAAGCATTTGAACTCTATTTCCTCGATACGTAGACATCTGCAAACGCTATTTCCTTGCAAGGAAGTGTCTCATTTACATTCATTTGAAGTGTAGACGAGGAATACATGACACTCCGCAAATCATATTATATCTTACCATGAAACATAGAAATCAGATGCGATATCGCGTTTTAAGAAGCATTAGAAACCTATTGCTACGATACGTAGACATCTGCATACGCAATTTCCTTGCTAGGAAGTGTCGCATTTACACTCATTTGAAGTGTAGACGAGGAATACATAACACTTCGCAAATCATATTATATCTTACCATGAAACATAGAAATGAGATGCGATATCGCGTTTTAAGTATCATAAGAACTCTATTGCTACCATACGTAGAAATCTGCAAACGCTATTTCCTTGCAAGGAAGTGTCGCATTTACATTCATTTGAAGTGTAGACGAGGAATACATGACACTTCGCAAATCATATTATATCTTACCATGAAACATAGAAATCAGATGCGATATCGCGTTTTAAGAAGCATTAGAAATCTATTGCTACCACACGTAGACATCTGCAAACACTATTTCCTTGCTAGGAAGTGTCGCATTTACATTCATTTGAAGTGTAGACGAGGAATACATAACACTTCGCAAATCATATTATATCTTACCATGAAACATAGAAATGAGATGCGATATCGCGTTTTGAGAATCATCAGAACACTATTGCTACGATACCTAGAAATCTTCAAACGCTATTTCCTTGCAAGGAAGTGTTGCATTTACATTCATTTGAAGTGTAGACGAGGAATACATAACACTTCGCAAATCATATTATATCTTACCATGAAACATAGAAATGAGATGCGATATCGCGTTTTAAGAAGCATTAGAACACTATTGCTACGATAGGTAGACATTTGCAAACGCTATTTCCTGGCAAGGAAGTGTCGCAATTACATTCATTTGAAGTGTAGACGAGGAATACATAACACATCGCAAATCATATTATATCTTACCATGAAACATAGAAATGAGATGCGATATCGCGTTTTAAGAAGCATTAGATATCTATTGCTACGATACGTAGACATCTGCAAACGCTATTTCTTTGCAAGGAAGTGTCGCATTTACATTCATTTGAAGTGTAGACGAGGAATACATAGCACTTCGCAAATCATATTATATCTTACCATGAAACATAGAAATGAGATGCGATATCAAGTTTTGAGAAGCATTAGAACTCTACTGCTACGATACCTAGACATCTGCAGACGCTATTTCCTAGCAAGGAAGTGGGGCATTTACATTCATTTGATGTGTAGACGAGGAATACATGACACTTCGCAAATCATATTATATCTTACTATGAAACATAGAAATGAGTTGCGATATCGCGTTTTAAGAAGCATTAGAACTCTATTGCTACGATACCTAGACATCTGCAGACGCTATTTCCTAGAAAGGAAGTGTCGCATTTACATTCATTTGAAGTGTAGACGAGGAATACATGACACTTCGCAAATCATATTATATCTTACCATGGAACATAGAAATGAGATGCGATATCGCGTTTCAAGAAGCATTACAAATCTATTGCTACGACACGTAGACATCTGCAAACGCTATTTCCTTGCAAGGAAGTGTCGCATTTACATTCATTTGAATCGTAGACGAGGAATACATAACACCTCGCAATGAATATTTCATCTTATCATGAAACATAGAAATGAGATGCGATATCGCGTTTTAGGAATCATAAGAACTCTATTGCTACGATACGTAGAAATCTGCAAACGCTATTTCCTTGCAAGGAAGTGTCGCATTTACATTCATTTGAAGTGTAGACGAGGAATACATAACACTTCGCAAATCATATTATATCTTACCATGAAACATAGAAATGAGATGCGATATCGCGTTTTAAGAAGCATTAGATATCTATTGCTACGATACGTAGACATCTGCAAACGCTATTTCCTAGCGAGGAAGTGTCGCATTCTCATTCATTTGAAGTGTAGACGAGGAATACATAACACTTCGCAAATCATATTATATCTTACCATGGAACATAGAAATGAGATGCGATATCGCGTTTTAAGAAGCATTACAAATCTATTGCTACGACACGTAGACATCTGCAAACGCTATTTCCTTGCAAGGAAGTGTCGCATTTACATTCATTTGAATCGTAGACGAGGAATGCATAACACTTCGCAATGAGTATTACATCTTATCATGAAACATAGATATGAGATGCAATATCTCGTTTTAAGAGGCATTTGAACTCTATTGCTACGTTACGTAGAAATCTGCAAACGCTATTTCCTTGCAAGGTAGTGTCGCATTTACATTCATTTGAAGTGTAGACGAGGAATACATAACACCTCGCAAATCGTATTATATCTTACCATGAAACATAGAAATGAGATGCGATATCGCGTTTTAAGAAGCATTAGAAATCTCTTGCTACGATACGTAGACATCTGCAAACGCTATTTCCTTGCAAGGAAGTGTCGCATTTACATTCATTTGAAGCGTAGACGAGGAATACATAACACTTCGCAAATCATATTATATCTTACCATGAAACATAGAAATGAGATGCGATATCGCGTTTTAGGAAGCATCAGATATCTATTGCTACGATACTTAGACATCTGCAGACGCTATTTCCTAGCAAGGAAGTGTCGCATTTACATTCATTTGATGTGTAGACGAGGAATACATGACACTTCGCAAATCATATTATATCTTACCATGAAACATAGAAATGAGATGCGATATCGCGTTTTAAGAAGCATTAGAACACTATTGCTACGATAGGTAGACATTTGCAAACGCTATTTCCTGGCAAGGAAGTGTCGCAATTACATTCATTTGAAGTGTAGACGAGGAATACATAACACATCGCAAATCATATTATATCTTACCATGAAACATAGAAATGAGATGCGATATCGCGTTTTAAGAAGCATTAGATATCTATTGCTACGATACGTAGACATCTGCAAACGCTATTTCTTTGCAAGGAAGTGTCGCATTTACATTCATTTGAAGTGTAGACGAGGAATACATAGCACTTCGCAAATCATATTATATCTTACCATGAAACATAGAAATGAGATGCGATATCAAGTTTTGAGAAGCATTAGAACTCTACTGCTACGATACCTAGACATCTGCAGACGCTATTTCCTAGCAAGGAAGTGGGGCATTTACATTCATTTGATGTGTAGACGAGGAATACATGACACTTCGCAAATCATATTATATCTTACTATGAAACATAGAAATGAGTTGCGATATCGCGTTTTAAGAAGCATTAGAACTCTATTGCTACGATACCTAGACATCTGCAGACGCTATTTCCTAGCGAGGAAGTGTCGCATTCACATTCATTTGAAGTGTAGGCGAGGAATACATAACACTTCTCAAACCATATTATATCCTACAATGAAACATAGAAATGAGATGCGATATCGCGTTTTAAGAAGCATTAGAAATCTATTGCTACGACACGTAAACATCTGCAAACGCTATTTCCTTGCAAGGAAGTGTCGCATTAACATTCATATGAAGTGTAGACGAGGAATACATAACACTTCGCAAATCATATTATATCCTACCATGAAACATAGAAATGAGATGCGATTTCGCGTTTTAAGAATCATAAGAACTCTATTGTTACGATACGTAGAAATCTGCAAACGCTGTTTCCTTGCAAGGAAGTGTCGCATTTACATTCATTTGAAGTGTAGACGAGGAATACATGACACTTCGCAAATCATATTATATCTTACCATGAAACATAGAAATGAGATGCGATATCGCGTTTTAAGAAGCATTAGAAATCTATTGCTACGATACGTAGACATCTGCAAACGCTATGTCCTAGCGAGGAAGTGTCGCATTTACATTCATTTGAAGTGTAGACGAGGAATACATAACACTTCGCAAATCATATTATATCTTACCACGAAACATAGAAATGAGATACGGTATCGCATTTTAAGAATCACAGGAACACTATTGCTACGATACGTAGACATCTGCAAACGCTATTTCCTAGCGAGGAAGTGTCGCATTCACATTCATTTGAAGTGTAGGCGAGGAATACATAACACTTCTCAAACCATATTATATCCTACCATGAAACATAGAAATGAGATGCGATATCGCGTTTTAAGAAGCATTAGAAATCTATTGCTACGACACGTAAACATCTGCAAACGCTATTTCCTTGCAAGGAAGCGTCGCATTAACATTCATATGAAGTGTAGACGAGGAATACATAACACTTCGCAAATCATATTATATCCTACCATGAAACATAGAAATGAGATGCGATTTCGCGTTTTAAGAATCATAAGAACTCTATTGCTACGATACGTAGAAATCTGCAAACGCTGTTTCCTTGCAAGGAAGTGTCGCATTTACATTCATTTGAAGTGTAGACGAGGAATACATAACACTTCGCAAATCATATTATATCTTACCATGAAACATAGAAATGAGATGCGATATCGCGTTTTAAGAAGCATTAGAAATTTGTTGCTACGATACGTAGACATCTGCAAACGCTATGTCCTAGCGAGGAAGTGTCGCATTTACATTCATTTGAAGTGTAGACGAGGAATACATAACACTTCGCAAATCATATTATATCTTTCCATGAAACATAGAAATGAGATACGGTATCGCGTTTTAAGAATCATAGGAACACTATTGCTACGATACGTAGACATCTGCAAACGCTATTTCCTAGCGAGGAAGTGTCGCATTCACATTCATTTGAAGTGTAGGCGAGGAATACATAACACTTCTCAAACCATATTATATCTTACCATGAAACATAGAAATGAGATGCGATATCGCGTTTTAAGAAGCATTAGAAATCTATTGCTACGACACGTAGACACCTGCAAACGCTATTTCCTAGCGAGGAAGTGTCGCATTCACATTCATTTGAAGTGTAGACGAGGAATACACAGCACTTCGCAAATCATATTATATCTTACCATGAAACATAGAAATGAGATGCGATATTGTGTTTTGAGAAGCATTAGAACTCTATCGCTACGATACCTAGACATCTGCAGACGGTATTTCTTTGCAAGGAAGTGTCGCATTTACATTCATTTGAAGTGTAGACGAGGAATACATAACACTTCGCAAATCATATTATATCTTACCATGAAACATAGAAATGAGATGCGATATCGCGTTTTAAGAAGCATTAGAACCCTATCGCTACGATACCTAGACATCTGCAGACGCTATTTCCTAGCAAGGAAGTGTCGCATTTACATTCATTTGAAATGTAGACGAGGAATACATAACACTTCGCAAATTATATAATATCTTACCATGAAACATAGAAATGAGATGCGATATCGCGTTTTAAGAAGCATTAGAACTCTATCGCCACGATACCTAGACATCTGCAGACGCTATTTCCTTGCAAGGAAGTGTCGCATTTACATTCATTTGAAGTGTAGACGAGGAATACATAACACTTCGCTAATCATACTATATCTTACCATGAAACATTGAAATGAGATGCGATATCGCGTTTTAAGAAGCATTAGAACTCTATCGCTACGATACCTAGACATCTGCAGACGCTATTTCCTAGCAAGGAAGTGTCGCATTTACATTCATTTGAAGTGTAGACGAGGAATACATAACACTTCGCAAATTATATAATATCTTACCATGAAACATAGAAATGAGATGCGATATCGCGTTTTAAGAAGCATAAGAACTCTATCGCTACGATACCTAGACATCTGCAGACGCTATTTCCTTGCAAGGAAGTGTCGCATTTACATTCATTTGTAGTTTAGACGAGGAATATATAACACTTCTCAAATCATATTATATCTTACCATGAAACATAGAAATGAGATGCGATATCGCGTTTTAAGAATCATAAGAACTCTATTGCAACGATACGTAGACAACTGCAAACGCTATTTCCTAGCGAGGATGTGTCGCATTTACATTCATTTGTAGTGTAGACGAGGAATACATAACACTTCGCACATCATATTATATCATACCATGAAACATTGAAATGAGATGACATATCGCGTTTTAAGAAGCATTAGAACTCTATTGCTACGATAGGTAGACATCTGCAAACGCTATTTCCTTGCAAGGAAGTGTCGCATTTACATTCATTAGAAGTGTAGACGAGGAATACATAACACTTCGCAAATCATATTATATCTTACCATGAAACATTGAAATGAGATGCGATATCGCGTTTTAAGAAGCATTAGAACTCTATCGCTACGATACCTAGACATCTGCAGACGCTATTTCCTAGCAAGGAAGTGTCGCATTTAAATTCATTTGAAGTGTAGACGAGGAATACATGACACTTCGCAGATCATATTATATCTTACCATGAAACATAGAAATGAGATGCGATATCGCGTTTTAAGAATCATAAGAACTCTATTGCTACGATACGTAGACATCTGCAGACGCTATTTCCTTGCAAGGAAGTGTCGCATTTACATTCATTTGAAGTGTAGACGAGGAATACATAACACTTCGCAAATCATATTATATCTTACCATGAAACATAGAAATGAGATGCGATATCGCGTTTTAAGAAGCATAAGAACTCTACTGCTACGATACGTAGACATCTGCAAACGCTATTTCCTTGCTAGGAAGTGTCGCATTTACATTCATTTGAAGTGTAGACGAGGAATACATAACACTTCGCAGATCATACTATATCTTACCATGAAACATAGAAATGAGATGCGATATCGCGTTTTAAGAATCATAAGATCTCTATTGCTACGATACGTAGACAACTGCAAACGCTATTTCCTTGGAAGGAAGTGTCGCATTTACATTCATTTGGATGGTATACGAGGAAAGCATAACACTTCGCAATGAATATTATATCTTATCATGAAACATAGATATGAGATGCAATATCTCGTTTTAAGAAGCATTTGAACTCTATTGCTACGATACCGAGACATCTGCAGACGCTATTTCCTAGCAAGGAAGTGTCGCATTTACATTCATTTGAATCGTATACGAGGAAAGCATAACACTTCGCAATGAATATTATATCTTATCATGAAACATAGATATGAGATGCTATATCTCGTTTTAAGAAGCATTTGAACTCTATTGCTACGATACCTAGGCATCTGCAGACGCTATTTCCTAGCAAGGAAGTGCCGCATTTACATTCTTTTGAAGTGTAGACGAGGAATACATGACACTTCGCAAATCATGTTATATCCTACCATGAAAAATAGAAATGAGATGCGATAAAGAGTTTTAAGAAGCATTATGAATCTATTGCTACGATACGTAGACGTCTGCAAACGCTATTTCTTTGCGAGGAAGTGTCGCATTTACATTCATTTGAAGTGTAGACGAGGAATACATAACACTTCGCAAATCATATTATATCTTACCGTGAAACATAGAAATGAGATACGGTATCGCGTTTTAAGCATCATAGGAACACTATTGCTACGATACGTAGACATCTGCAAACGCTATTTCCTAGCGAGGAAGTGTCGCATTCACATTCATTTGAAGTGTAGACGAGGAATACATAACACCTCTCAACGAATATTACATCTTATCATGAAACATAGAAATGAGATGCGATATCGCGTTTTAAGAAGCATAAGAACTCTATAGCTTCGATACGTAGACATCTGCAGACGCTATTTCCTGGCATGGAAGTCTCGCGTTTACATTCATTTGAACCGTAGACGAGGAATGCATAACACTTCGCAATGAATATTATATCTTATCATGAAACATAGAAATGAGATGCGATATCACGTTTTAAGAAGCACTAGAACTCTATCCCTACGATACGTAAACATCTGCAAACGCTATTTCCTAGCAAGGAAGTGTCGCATTTACATTCATTTGAATCGTAGACGAGGAATGCATAACACTTCGCAATGAAAATTATATCTTATCATGCAACATAGTAATGAGATGCTATATCGCGTTTTAAGAAGCATTAGAATTCTATTGCTACGATACGTAGACATCTGCAAACGCTATTTCGTTGCAAGGAAGTGTCGCATTTACATTCATTTGAATCGTATACGAGGAATGCATAACACTTCGCAATGAATATTATATCTTATCATGAAACATAGATATGAGATGCAATATCTCGTTTTAAGAAGCATTTGAAATCTATTGCTACGATACCTAGACATCTGCAGACGCTATTTCCTAGCAAGGAAGTGTCGCATTTAAATTCATTTGAAGTGTAGACGAGGAATACATGACACTTCGCAGATCATATTATATCTTACCATGAAACATAGAAATGAGATGCGATATCGCGTTTTAAGAAGCATAAGAACTCTATTGCTACGATACGTAGACATCTGCAAACGCTATTTCCTTGCTAGGAAGTGTCGCATTTACATTCATTTGAAGTGTAGACGAGGAATACATAACACTTCGCAGATCATACTATATCTTACCATGAAACATAGAAATGAGATGCGATATCGCTTTTTAAGAATCATAAGATCTCTATTGCTACGATACGTAGACAACTGCAAACGCTATTTCCTTGGAAGGAAGTGTCGCATTTACATTCATTTGAATCGTATACGAGGAAAGCATAACACTTCGCAATGAATATTATATCTTATCATGAAACATAGATATGAGATGCAATATCTCGTTTTAAGAAGCATTTGAACCCTATTGCTACGATACCTAGGCATCTGCAGACGCTATTTCCTAGCAAGGAAGTGCCGCATTTACATTCTTTTGAAGTGTAGACGAGGAATACATGACACTTCGCAAATCATGTTATATCCTACCATGAAAAATAGAAATGAGATGCGATATCGCGTTTTAAGAAGCATTATGAATCTATTGCTACGATACGTAGACGTCTGCAAACGCTATTCCTTTGCGAGGAAGTGTCGCATTTACATTCATTTGAAGTGTAGACGAGGAATACATAACACTTCGCAAATCATATTATATCTTACCATGAAACATAGAAATGAGATACGGTATCGCGTTTTAAGAATCATAGGAACACTATTGCTACGATACGTAGACATCTGCAAACGCTATTTCCTAGCGAGGAAGTGTCGCATTCACATTCATTTGAAGTGTAGACGAGGAATACATAACACTTCTCAAATCATATTATATCTTACCATGAAACATAGAAATGAAATGCGATATCGCGTTTTAAGAATCATAAGAACTCTATTGCTACGATACGTAGACAACTGCAAACGCTATTTCGTTGCAAGGAAGTGTCGCATTTACATTCATTTGAATCGTATACGAGGAATGCATAACACTTCGCAATAAATATTATATCTTATCATGAAACATAGATATGAGATGCAATATCTCGTTTTAAGAAGCATTTGAACTCTATTGCTACCATACCTAGACATCTGCAGACGCTATTTCCTAGGAAGGAAGTGTCGCATTTAAATTCATTTGAAGTGTAGACGAGGAATACATGACACTTCGCAAATCATTTTATATCTTACCATGAAACATAGAAATGAGATGCGACATCGCGTTTTAAGAATCATAAGAACTCTATTGCTACGATACGTAGACATCTGCAGACGCTATTTCCTTGCAAGAAAGTGTCGCATTTACATTCATTTGAAGTGTAGACGAGGAATACATAACCCTTCGCAAATCATATTATATCTTACCATGAAACATAGAAATGAGATGCGATATCGCGTTTTAAGAAGCATAAGAACTCTATTGCTACGATACGTAGACATCTGCAAACGCAATTTCCTTGCTAGGAAGTGTCGCATTTACATTCATTTGAAGTGTAGACGAGGAATACATAACACTTCGCAGATTATACTATATCTTACCATGAAACATAGAAATGAGATGCGATATCGCGTTTTAAGAATCATAAGATCTCTATTGCTACGATACGTAGACAACTGCAAACGCTATTTCCTTGGAAGGAAGTGTCGCATTTACATTCATTTGGATCGTATACGAGGAAAGCATAACACTTCGCAATGAATATTATATCTTATCATGAAACATAGATATGAGATGCAATATCTCGTTTTAAGAAGCATTTGAACTCTATTGCTACGATACCTAGACATCTGCAGACGCTATTTCCTAGCAGGGAAGTGTCGCATTTACATTCATTTGAATCGTATACAAGGAAAGCATAACACTTCGCAATGAATATTATATCTTATCATGAAACATAGATATGAGATGCTATATCTCGTTTTAAGAAGCAATTGAACTCTATTGCTACGATACCTAGGCATCTGCAGACGCTATTTCCTAGCAAGGAAGTGCCGCATTCACATTCTTTTGAAGTGTAGACGAGGAATACATGACACTTCGCAAATCATGTTATATCCTACCATGAAAAATAGAAATGAGATGCGATAAAGAGTTTTAAGAAGCATTATGAATCTATTGCTACGATACGTAGACGTCTGCAAACGCTATTTCTTTGCGAGGAAGTGTCGCATTTACATTCATTTGAAGTGTAGACGAGGAATACATAACACTTCGCAAATCATATTATATCTTACCGTGAAACATAGAAATGAGATACGGTATCGCGTTTTAAGCATCATAGGAACACTATTGCTACGATACGTAGACATCTGCAAACGCTATTTCCTAGCGAGGAAGTGTCGCATTCACATTCATTTGAAGTGTAGACGAGGAATACATAACACCTCTCAACGAATATTACATCTTATCATGAAACATAGAAATGAGATGCGATATCGCGTTTTAAGAAGCATAAGAACTCTATAGCTTCGATACGTAGACATCTGCAGACGCTATTTCCTGGCATGGAAGTCTCGCGTTTACATTCATTTGAACCGTAGACGAGGAATGCATAACACTTCGCAATGAATATTATATCTTATCATGAAACATAGAAATGAGATGCGATATCACGTTTTAAGAAGCATTAGAACTCTATCCCTACGATACGTAAACATCTGCAAACGCTATTTCCTAGCAAGGAAGTGTCGCATTTACATTCATTTGAATCGTAGACGAGGAATGCATAACACTTCGCAATGAAAATTATATCTTATCATGCAACATAGTAATGAGATGCTATATCGCGTTTTAAGAAGCATTAGAATTCTATTGCTACGATACGTAGACATCTGCAAACGCTATTTCGTTGCAAGGAAGTGTCGCATTTACATTCATTTGAATCGTATACGAGGAATGCATAACACTTCGCAATGAATATTATATCTTATCATGAAACATAGATATGAGATGCAATATCTCGTTTTAAGAAGCATTTGAAATCTATTGCTACGATACCTAGACATCTGCAGACGCTATTTCCTAGCAAGGAAGTGTCGCATTTAAATTCATTTGAAGTGTAGACGAGGAATACATGACACTTCGCAGATCATATTATATCTTACCATGAAACATAGAAATGAGATGCGATATCGCGTTTTAAGAAGCATAAGAACTCTATTGCTACGATACGTAGACATCTGCAAACGCTATTTCCTTGCTAGGAAGTGTCGCATTTACATTCATTTGAAGTGTAGACGAGGAATACATAACACTTCGCAGATCATACTATATCTTACCATGAAACATAGAAATGAGATGCGATATCGCTTTTTAAGAATCATAAGATCTCTATTGCTACGATACGTAGACAACTGCAAACGCTATTTCCTTGGAAGGAAGTGTCGCATTTACATTCATTTGAATCGTATACGAGGAAAGCATAACACTTCGCAATGAATATTATATCTTATCATGAAACATAGATATGAGATGCTATATCTCGTTTTAAGAAGCATTTGAACCCTATTGCTACGATACCTAGGCATCTGCAGACGCTATTTCCTAGCAAGGAAGTGCCGCATTTACATTCTTTTGAAGTGTAGACGAGGAATACATGACACTTCGCAAATCATGTTATATCCTACCATGAAAAATAGAAATGAGATGCGATATCGCGTTTTAAGAAGCATTATGAATCTATTGCTACGATACGTAGACGTCTGCAAACGCTATTCCTTTGCGAGGAAGTGTCGCATTTACATTCATTTGAAGTGTAGACGAGGAATACATAACACTTCGCAAATCATATTATATCTTACCATGAAACATAGAAATGAGATACGGTATCGCGTTTTAAGAATCATAGGAACACTATTGCTACGATACGTAGACATCTGCAAACGCTATTTCCTAGCGAGGAAGTGTCGCATTCACATTCATTTGAAGTGTAGACGAGGAATACATAACACTTCTCAAATCATATTATATCTTACCATGAAACATAGAAATGAAATGCGATATCGCGTTTTAAGAATCATAAGAACTCTATTGCTACGATACGTAGACAACTGCAAACGCTATTTCGTTGCAAGGAAGTGTCGCATTTACATTCATTTGAATCGTATACGAGGAATGCATAACACTTCGCAATAAATATTATATCTTATCATGAAACATAGATATGAGATGCAATATCTCGTTTTAAGAAGCATTTGAACTCTATTGCTACGATACCTAGACATCTGCAGACGCTATTTCCTAGCAAGGAAGTGTCGCATTTAAATTCATTTGAAGTGTAGACGAGGAATACATGACACTTCGCAAATCATATTATATCTTACCATGAAACATAGAAATGAGATGCGACATCGCGTTTTAAGAATCATAAGAACTCTATTGCTACGATACGTAGACATCTGCAGACGCTATTTCCTTGCAAGAAAGTGTCGCATTTACATTCATTTGAAGTGTAGACGAGGAATACATAACCCTTCGCAAATCATATTATATCTTACCATGAAACATAGAAATGAGATGCGATATCGCGTTTTAAGAAGCATAAGCACTCTATTGCTACGATACGTAGACACCTGCAAACGCAATTTCCTTGCTAGGAAGTGTCGCATTTACATTCATTTGAAGTGTAGACGAGGAATACATAACACTTCGCAGATCATACTATATCTTACCATGAAACATAGAAATGAGATGCGATATCGCGTTTTAAGAATCATAAGATCTCTATTGCTACGATACGTAGACAACTGCAAACGCTATTTCCTTGGAAGGAAGTGTCGCATTTACATTCATTTGGATCGTATACGAGGAAAGCATAACACTTCGCAATGAATATTATATCTTATCATGAAACATAGATATGAGATGCAATATCTCGTTTTAAGAAGCATTTGAACTCTATTGCTACGATACCTAGACATCTGCAGACGCTATTTCCTAGCAGGGAAGTGTCGCATTTACATTCATTTGAATCGTATACAAGGAAAGCATAACACTTCGCAATGAATATTATATCTTATCATGAAACATAGATATGAGATGCTATATCTCGTTTTAAGAAGCAATTGAACTCTATTGCTACGATACCTAGGCATCTGCAGACGCTATTTCCTAGCAAGGAAGTGCCGCATTCACATTCTTTTGAAGTGTAGACGAGGAATACATGACACTTCGCAAATCATGTTATATCCTACCATGAAAAATAGAAATGAGATGCGATATCGCGTTTTAAGAAGCATTATGAATCTATTGGTACGATACGTAGACGCCTGCAAACGCTATTTCTTTGCGAGGAAGTGTCGCATTTACATTCATTTGAAGTGTAGACGAGGAATACATAACACTTCGCAAATCATATTATATCTTACCATGAAACATAGAAATGAGATGCGATATCGCGTTCTATGAAGCATTAGAATTCTATTGCTACGATACGTAGACATCTGCAAACGCTATTTCCTAGCAAGGAAGTGTCGCATTTAAATTCATTTGAAGTGTAGACGAGGAATACATGACACTTCGCAAATCATATTATATCTTACCATGAAACATAGAAATGAGATGCGACATCGCGTTTTAAGAATCATAAGAACTCTATTGCTACGATACGTAGACATCTGCAGACGCTATTTCCTTGCAAGAAAGAGTCGCATTTACATTCATTTGAAGTGTAGACGAGGAATACATAACCCTTCGCAAATCATATTATATCTTACCATGAAACATAGAAATGAGATGCGATATCGCGTTTTAAGAAGCATAAGAACTCTATTGCTACGATACGTAGACATCTGCAAACGCCATTTCCTTGCTAGGAAGTGTCGCATTTACATTCATTTGAAGTGTAGACGAGGAATACATAACACTTCGCAGATCATACTATATCTTACCATGAAACATAGAAATGAGATGCGATATCGCGTTTTAAGAATCATTAGATCTCTATTGCTACGATACGTAGACAACTGCAAACGCTATTTCCTTGGAAGGAAGTGTCGCATTTACATTCATTTGGATCGTATACGAGGAAAGCATAACACTTCGCAATGAATATTATATCTTATCATGAAACATAGATATGAGATGCAATATCTCGTTTTAAGAAGCATTTGAACTCTATTGCTACGATACGTAGACATCTGCAGACGCTATTTCCTAGCAGGGAAGTGTCGCATTTACATTCATTTGAATCGTATACAAGGAAAGCATAACACTTCGCAATGAATATTATATCTTATCATGAAACATAGATATGAGATGCTATATCTCGTTTTAAGAAGCATTATGAATCTATTGCTACGATACGTAGACGTCTGCAAACGCTATTTCTTTGCGAGGAAGTGTCGCATTTACATTCATTTGAAGTGTAGACGAGGAATACATAACACTTCGCAAATCATATTATATCTTACCATGAAACATAGAAATGAGATGCGATATCGCGTTCTATGAAGCATTAGAATTCTATTGCTACGATACGTAGACATCTGCAAACGCTATTTCCTTGCAAGGAAGTGTCGCATTTACATTCATTTGTAGTGTAGACGAGGAATACATAACACTTCGCAATGAATATTATATCTTACCATGAAACATAGAAATGAGATGCGATATCGCATTTTAAGAAGCATTGGAAATCGATCGCTACGATACCTAGACATCTGCAGACGCTATTTCCTAGAAAGGAAGTGTCGCATTTACATTCATTTGAAGTGTAGACGAGGAATACATAACACTTCGCAAATCATATTATATCATACCATGCACCATAGAAATGAGATGCGATATCGCGTTTTAAGAAGCATTAGAACTCTATCGCTACGATACCTAGACATCTGCAGACGCTATTTCCTTGCAAGGAAGTGTCGCATTTACATTCATTTGTAGTGTAGACGAGGAATATATAACACTTCTCAAATCATATTATATCTTACCATGAAACATAGAAATGAGATGCGATATCGCGTTTTAAGAATCATAAGAACTCTATTGCAACGATACGTAGACAACTGCAAACGCTATTTCCTAGCGAGGAAGTGTCGCATTTACATTCATTTGAAGTGTAGACGAGGAATACATAACACTTCGCACATCATATTATATCATACCATGAAACATAGAAATGAGATGCCATATCGCGTTTTAAGAAGCATTAGAACTCTATTGCTACGATAGGTAGACATCTGCAGACGCTATTTCCTAGCAAGGAAGTGCCGCATTTACATTCTTTTGAAGTGTAGACGAGGAATACATGACACTTCGCAAATCATGTTATATCCTACCATGAAAAATAGAAATGAGATGCGATAAAGCGTTTTAAGAAGCATTATGAATCTATTGCTACGATACGTAGACGTCTGCAAACGCTATTTCTTTGCGAGGAAGTGTCGCATTTACATTCATTTGAAGTGTAGACGTGGAATACATAACACCTCTCAACGAATATTACATCTTATCATGAAACATAGAAATGAGATGCGATATCGCGTTTTAAGAAGCATAAGAACTCTATAGCTTCGATACGTAGACATCTGCAGACGCTATTTCCTGGCATGGAAGTCTCGCATTTACATTCATTTGAATCGTAGACGAGGAATGCATAACACTTCGCAATGAATATTATATCTTATCATAAAACATAGAATTGAGATGCGATATCACGTTTTAAGAAGCATTAGAACTCTATCCCTACGATACGTAAACATCTGCAAACGCTATTTCCTAGCAAGGAAGTGTCGCATTTACATTCATTTGAATCGTAGACGAGGAATGCATAACACTTCGCAATGAAAATTATATCTTATCATGCAACATAGTAATGAGATGCTATATCGCGTTTTAAGAAGCATTAGAATTCTATTGCTACGATACGTAGACATCTGCAAACGCTATTTCCTTGCAAGGAAGTGTCGCATTTACATCCGTTTGAATCGTAGACGAGGAATGCATAACACTTCGCAATGAATATTATATCTTATCATGAAACATAGATATGAGGTGCTATATCTCGTTTTAAGAAGCATTTGAACCCTATTGCTACGATACCTAGGCATCTGCAGACGCTATTTCCTAGCAAGGAAGTGCCGCATTTACATTCTTTTGAAGTGTAGACGAGGAATACATGACACTTCGCAAATCATGTTATATCCTACCATGAAAAATAGAAATGAGATGCGATATCGCGTTTTAAGAAGCATTATGAATCTATTGCTACGATACGTAGACGTCTGCAAACGCTATTTCTTTGCGAGGAAGTGTCGCATTTACATTCATTTGAAGTGTAGACGAGGAATACATAACACTTCGCAAATCATATTATATCTTACCATGAAACATAGAAATGAGATACGGTATCGCGTTTTAAGAATCATAGGAACACTATTGCTACGATACGTAGACATCTGCAAACGCTATTTCCTAGCGAGGAAGTGTCGCATTCACATTCATTTGAAGTGTAGACGAGGAATACATAACACTTCTCAAATCATATTATATCTTACCATGAAACATAGAAATGAAATGCGATATCGCGTTTTAAGAATCATAAGAACTCTATTGCTACGATACTTAGACAACTGCAAACGCTATTTCGTTGCAAGGAAGTGTCGCATTTACATTCATTTGAATCGTATACGAGGAATGCATAACACTTCGCAATAAATATTATATCTTATCATGAAACATTGATATGAGATGCAATATCTCGTTTTAAGAAGCATTTGAACTCTATTGCTACGATACCTAGACATCTGCAGACGCTATTTCCTAGCAGGGAAGTGTCGCATTTAAATTCATTTGAAGTGTAGACGAGGAATACATGACACTTCGCAAATCATATTATATCTTACCATGAAACATAGAAATGAGATGCGACATCGCGTTTTAAGAATCATAAGAACTCTATTGCTACGATACGTAGACATCTGCAGACGCTATTTCCTTGCAAGAAAGTGTCGCATTTACATTCATTTGAAGTGTAGACGAGGAACACATAACCCTTCGCAAATCACATTATATCTTACCATGAAACATAGAAATGAGATGCGATATCGCGTTTTAAGAAGCATAAGAACTCTATTGCTACGATACGTAGACATCTGCAAACGCCATTTCCTTGCTAGGAAGTGTCGCATTTACATTCATTTGAAGTGTAGACGAGGAATACATAACACTTCGCAGATCATACTATATCTTACCATGAAACATAGAAATGAGATGCGATATCGCGTTTTAAGAATCATAAGATCTCTTTTGCTACGATACGTAGACAACTGCAAACGCTATTTCCTTGGAAGGAAGTGTCGCATTTACATTCATTTGGATCGTATACGAGGAAAGCATAACACTTCGCAATGAATATTATATCTTATCATGAAACATAGATATGAGATGCAATATCTCGTTTTAAGAAGCATTTGAACTCTATTGCTACGATACCTAGACATCTGCAGACGCTATTTCCTAGCAGGGAAGTGTCGCATTTACATTCATTTGAATCGTATACAAGGAAAGCATAACACTTCGCAATGAATATTGTATCTTATCATGAAACATAGATATGAGATGCTATATCTCGTTTTAAGATGCATTTGAACTCTATTGCTACGATACCTAGGCATCTGCAGACGCTATTTCCTAGCAAGGAAGTGCCGCATTCACATTCTTTTGAAGTGTAGACGAGGAATACATGACACTTCGCAAATCATGTTATATCCTACCATGAAAAATAGAAATGAGATGCGATATCGCGTTTTAAGAAGCATTATGAATCTATTGCTACGATACGTAGACGTCTGCAAACGCTATTTCTTTGCGAGGAAGTGTCGCATTTACATTCATTTGAAGTGTAGACGAGGAATACATAACACTTCGCAAATCATATTATATCTTACCATGAAACATAGAAATGAGATGCGATATCGCGTTCTATGAAGCATTAGAATTCTATTGCTACGATACGTAGACATCTGCAAACGCTATTTCCTTGCAAGGAAGTGTCGCATTTACAATCATTTGTAGTGTAGACGAGGAATACATAACACTTCGCAATGAATATTATATCTTACCATGAAACATAGAAATGAGATGCGATATCGCATTTTAAGAAGCATTGGAAATCGATCGCTACGATACCTAGACATCTGCAGACGCTATTTCCTAGCAAGGAAGTGTCGCATTTACATTCATTTGAAGTGTAGACGAGGAATACATAACACTTCGCAAATCATATTATATCATACCATGCACCATAGAAATGAGATGCGATATCGCGTTTTAAGAAGCATTAGAACTCTATCGCTACGATACCTAGACATCTGCAGACGCTATTTCCTTGCAAGGAAGTGTCGCATTTACATTCATTTGTAGTGTAGACGAGGAATATATAACACTTCTCAAATCATATTATATCTTACCATGAAACATAGAAATGAGATGCGATATCGCGTTTTAAGAATCATAAGAACTCTATTGCAACGATACGTAGACAACTGCAAACGCTATTTCCTAGCGAGGAAGTGTCGCATTTACATTCATTTGAAGTGTAGACGAGGAATACATAACACTTCGCACATCATATTATATCATACCATGAAACATAGAAATGAGATGCCATATCGCGTTTTAAGAAGCATTAGAACTCTATTGCTACGATAGGTAGACATCTGCAAACGCTATTTCCTTGCAAGGAAGTGTCGCATTTACATTCATTTGAAGTGTAGACGAGGAATACATAACACTTCGCAAATCATATTATATCTTACCATGAAACATAGAAATGAGATACGGTATCGCGTTTTAAGAATCATAGGAACACTATTGCTACGATACGTAGACATCTGCAAACGCTATTTCCTAGCGAGGAAGTGTCGCCTTCACATTCATTTGAAGTGTAGACGAGGAATACATAACACTTCGCAGATCATACTATATCTTACCATGAAACATAGAAATGAGATGCGATATCGCGTTTTAAGAATCATAAGATCTCTATTGCTACGACACGTAGACAACTGCAAACGCTATTTCCTTGGAAGGAAGTGTCGCATTTACATTCATTTGGATCGTATACGAGGAAAGCATAACACTTCGCAATGAATATTATATCTTATCATGAAACATAGATATGAGATGCAATATCTCGTTTTAAGAAGCATTTGAACTCTATTGCTACGATACCTAGACATCTGCAGACGCTATTTCCTAGCAGGGAAGTGTCGCATTTACATTCATTTGAATCGTATACAAGGAAAGCATAACACTTCGCAATGAATATTATATCTTATCATGAAACATAGATATGAGATGCTATATCTCGTTTTAAGAAGCATTTGAACTCTATTGCTACGATACCTAGGCATCTGCAGACGCTATTTCCTAGCAAGGAAGTGCCGCATTCACATTCTTTTGAAGTGTAGACGAGGAATACATGACACTTCGCAAATCATGTTATATCCTACCATGAAAAATAGAAATGAGATGCGATATCGCGTTTTAAGAAGCATTATGAATCTATTGCTACGATACGTAGACGTCTGCAAACGCTATTTCTATGCGAGGAAGTGTCGCATTTACATTCATTTGAAGTGTAGACGAGGAATACATAACACTTCGCAAATCATATTATATCTTACCATGAAACATAGAAATGAGATGCGATATCGCGTTCTATGAAGCATTAGAATTCTATTGCTACGATACGTAGACATCTGCAAACGCTATTTCCTTGCAAGGAAGTGTCGCATTTACAATCATTTGTAGTGTAGACGAGGAATACATAACACTTCGCAATGAATATTATATCTTACCATGAAACATAGAAATGAGATGCGATATCGCATTTTAAGAAGCATTGGAAATCGATCGCTACGATACCTAGACATCTGCAGACGCTATTTCCTAGCAAGGAAGTGTCGCATTTACATTCATTTGAAGTGTAGACGAGGAATACATAACACTTCGCAAATCATATTATATCATACCATGCACCATAGAAATGAGATGCGATATCGCGTTTTAAGAAGCATTAGAACTCTATCGCTACGATACCTAGACATCTGCAGACGCTATTTCCTTGCAAGGAAGTGTCGCATTTACATTCATTTGTAGTGTAGACGAGGAATATATAACACTTCTCAAATCATATTATATCTTACCATGAAACATAGAAATGAGATGCGATATCGCGTTTTAAGAATCATAAGAACTCTATTGCAACGATACGTAGAGAACTGCAAACGCTATTTCCTAGCGAGGAAGTGTCGCATTTACATTCATTTGAAGTGTAGACGAGGAATACATAACACTTCGCACATCATATTATATCATACCAAGAAACATAGAAATGAGATGCCATATCGCGTTTTAAGAAGCATTAGAACTCTATTGCTACGATAGGTAGACATCTGCAAACGCTATTTCCTTGCAAGGAAGTGTCGCATTTACATTCATTTGAAGTGTAGACGAGGAATACATAACACTTCGCAAATCATATTATATCTTACCATGAAACATTGAAATGAGATGCGATATCGCGTTTTAAGAAGCATTAGAACTCTATCGCTACGATACCTAGACATCTGCAGACGCTATTTCCTAGCAAGGAAGTGTCGCATTTAAATTCATTTGAAGTGTAGACGAGGAATACATAACACTTCGCAAATCATATTATATCTTACCATGAAACATAGAAATGAGATGCGATGTCGCGTTTTAAGAAGCACTAGAAATCTATTGCTACGATACGAAGACATCTGCAAACGCTATTTCCTAGCGAGGAAGTGTCGCATTTACATTTATTTGAAGTGTAGACGAGGAATACATAACACTTCGCACATCATAATATATCATACCATGAAACATAGAAATGAGATGCGATATCGCGTTTTAAGAAGCATTAGAACTCTATTGCTACGATAGGTTGACATCTGCAAACGCTATTTCCCTGCAAGGAAGTGTCGCATTTATATTCATTTGAAGTGTAAACGAGGAATACATAACACTTCGCAAATCATATTATATCATACCATGCACCATAGAAATGAGATGCGATATCGCGTTTTAAGAAGCATTAGAACTCTATCGCTACGATACCTAGACATCTGCAGACGCTATTTCCTTGCAAGGAAGTGTCGCATTTACATTCATTTGAAGTGTAGACGAGGAATACATAACACTTCGCACATCATATTATATCATACCATGAAACATAGAAATGAGATGCCATATCGCGTTTTAAGAAGCATTAGAACTCTATTGCTACGATAGGTAGACATCTGCAAACGCTATTTCCTTGCAAGGAAGTGTCGCATTTACATTCATTTGAAGTGTAGACGAGGAATACATAACACTTCGCAAATCATATTATATCTTACCATGAAACATTGAAATGAGATGCGATATCGCGTTTTAAGAAGCATTAGAACTCTATCGCTACGATACCTAGACATCTGCAGACGCTATTTCCTAGCAAGGAAGTGTCGCATTTAAATTCATTTGAAGTGTAGACGAGGAATACATAACACTTCGCAAATCATATTATATCTTACCATGAAACATAGAAATGAGATGCGATGTCGCGTTTTAAGAAGCATTAGAAATCTATTGCTACGATACGTAGACATCTGCAAACGCTATTTCCTAGCGAGGAAGTGTCGCATTTACATTCATTTGAAGTGTAGACGAGGAATACATAACACTTCTCAAATCATATTATATCTTACCATGAAACATAGAAATGAAATGCGATATCGCGTTTTAAGAATCATACGAACACTATTGCTACGATACGTAGACAACTGCAAACGCTATTTCGTTGCAAGGAAGTGTCGCATTTACATTCATTTGAATCGTACACGAGGAATGCATAACACTTCGCAATGAATATTATATCTTATCATGAAACATAGATATGAGATGGAATATCTCGTTTTAAGAAGCATTTGAACTCTATTGCTACGATACCTAGACATCTGCAGACGCTATTTCCTAGCAAGGAAGTGTCGCATTTAAATTCATTTGAAGTGTAGACGAGGAATACATGACACTTCGCAAATCATATTATATCTTACCATGAAACATAGAAATGAGATGCGATATCGCGTTTTAAGAATCATAAGAACTCTATTGCTACGATACGTAGACATCTGCAAACGCTATTTCCTTGCAAGGAAGTGTCGCATTTACATTCATTTGAAGTGTAGACGAGGAATACATAACACTTCGCAAATCATATTATATCTTACCATGAAACATTGAAATGAGATGCGATATCGCGTTTTAAGAAGCATTAGAACTCTATCGCTACGATACCTAGACATCTGCAGACGCTATTTCCTAGCAAGGAAGTGTCGCATTTAAATTCATTTGAAGTGTAGACGAGGAATACATAACACTTCGCAAATCATATTATATCTTACCATGAAACATAGAAATGAGATGCGATGTCGCGTTTTAAGAAGCACTAGAAATCTATTGCTACGATACGAAGACATCTGCAAACGCTATTTCCTAGCGAGGAAGTGTCGCATTTACATTTATTTGAAGTGTAGACGAGGAATACATAACACTTCGCACATCATAATATATCATACCATGAAACATAGAAATGAGATGCGATATCGCGTTTTAAGAAGCATTAGAACTCTATTGCTACGATAGGTTGACATCTGCAAACGCTATTTCCCTGCAAGGAAGTGTCGCATTTATATTCATTTGAAGTGTAAACGAGGAATACATAACACTTCGCAAATCATATTATATCATACCATGCACCATAGAAATGAGATGCGATATCGCGTTTTAAGAAGCATTAGAACTCTATCGCTACGATACCTAGACATCTGCAGACGCTATTTCCTAGCAAGGAAGTGTCGCATTTAAATTCATTTGAAGTGTAGACGAGGAATACATAACACTTCGCAAATCATATTATATCTTACCATGAAACATAGAAATGAGATGCGATGTCGCGTTTTAAGAAGCATTAGAAATCTATTACTACGATACGTAGACATCTGCAAACGCTATTTCCTAGCGAGGAAGTGTCGCATTTACATTCATTTGAAGTGTAGACGAGGAATACATAACACTTCTCAAATCATATTATATCTTACCATGAAACATAGAAATGAAATGCGATATCGCGTTTTAAGAATCATAAGAACACTATTGCTACGATACGTAGACAACTGCAAACGCTATTTCGTTGCAAGGAAGTGTCGCATTTACATTCATTTGAATCGTATACGAGGAATGCATAACACTTCGCAATGAATATTATATCTTATCATGAAACATAGATATGAGATGGAATATCTCGTTTTAAGAAGCATTTGAACTCTATTGCTACGATACCTAGACATCTGCAGACGCTATTTCCTAGCAAGGAAGTGTCGCATTTAAATTCATTTGAAGTGTAGACGAGGAATACATGACACTTCGCAAATCATATTATATCTTACCATGAAACATAGAAATGAGATGCGATATCGCGTTTTAAGAATCATAAGAACTCTATTGCTACGATACGTAGACATCTGCAAACGCTATTTCCTTGCAAGGAAGTGTCGCATTTACATTCATTTGAAGTGTAGACGAGGAATACATAACACTTCGCAAATCATATTATATCTTACCATGAAACATAGAAATGAGATGCGATATCGCGTTTTAAGAAGCATAAGAACTCTATTGCTACGATACGTAGACATCTGCAAACGCTATTTCCTTGCTAGGAAGTGTCGCATTTACATTCATTTGAAGTGTAGACGAGGAATACATGACACTTCGCAAATCATATTATATCTTACCATGAAACATAGAAATGAGATGCGATATCGCGTTTTAAGAAGCATTAGAATTCTATTGCTACGATACGTAGACAACTGCAAACGCTATTTCGTTGCAAGGAAGTGTCGCATTTACATTCATTTGAATCGTATACGAGGAATGCATAACACTTCGCAATGAATATTATATCTTATTATGAAACATAGATATGAGATGCAATATCTCGTTTTAAGAAGCATTTGAACTCTATTGCTACGATACGTAGACATCTGCAGACGCTATTTCCTTGCAAGGAAGTGTCGCATTTACATTCATTTGAAGTGTAGTCGAGGAATACATAACACTTCGCAATGAATATTATATCTTATCATGAAACATAGATATGAGATGCAATATCTCGTTCTAAGAAGCATTTGAACTCTATTGCTACGATACCTAGACATCTGCAGACGCTATTTCCTAGCAAGGAGGTGTCGCATTTAAATTCATTTGAAGTGTAGACGAGGAATACATGACACTTCGCAAATCATATTATATCTTACCATGAAACATAGAAATGAGATGCGATATCGCGTTTTAAGAATCATAAGAACTCTATTGCTACGATACGTAGACATCTGCAGACGCTATTTCCTTGCAAGGAAGTGTCGCCTTTACATTCATTTGAAGTGTAGACGAGGAATACATATCACTTCGCAAATCATATTATATCTTACCATGAAACATAGAAATGAGATGCGATGTCGCGTTTTAAGAAGCACTAGAAATCTATTGCTACGATACGAAGACATCTGCAAACGCTATTTCCTAGCGAGGAAGTGTCGCATTTACATTTATTTGAAGTGTAGACGAGGAATACATAACACTTCGCACATCATAATATATCATACCATGAAACATAGAAATGAGATGCGATATCGCGTTTTAAGAAGCATTAGAACTCTATTGCTACGATAGGTTGACATCTGCAAACGCTATTTCCCTGCAAGGAAGTGTCGCATTTATATTCATTTGAAGTGTAAACGAGGAATACATAACACTTCGCAAATCATATTATATCATACCGTGCACCATAGAAATGAGATGCGATATCGCGTTTTAAGAAGCATTAGAACTCTATCGCTACGATACCTAGACATCTGCAGACGCTATTTCCTTGCAAGGAAGTGTCGCATTTACATTCATTTGTAGTGTAGACGAGGAACATATAACACTTCTCAAATCATATTATATCTTACCATGAAACATAGAAATGAGATGCGATATCGCGTTTTAAGAATCAGAAGAACTCTATTGCAACGATACGTAGACAACTGCAAACGCTATTTCCTAGCGAGGAAGTGTCGCATTTACATTCATTTGAAGTGTAGACGAGGAATACATAACACTTCGCACATCATATTATATCATACCATGAAACATAGAAATGAGATGCCATATCGCGTTTTAAGAAGCATTAGAACACTATTGCTACGATAGGTAGACATCTGCAAACGCTATTTCCTTGCAAGGAAGTGTCGCATTTACAATCATTTGTAGTGTAGACGAGGAATACATAACACTTCGCAAATCATATTATATCTTACCATGAAACATAGAAATGAGATGCGATATCGCGTTCTATGAAGCATTAGAATTCTATTGCTACGATACGTAGACATCTGCAAACGCTATTTCCTTGCAAGGAAGTGTCGCATTTACAATCATTTGTAGTGTAGACGAGGAATACATAACACTTCGCAATGAATATTATATCTTACCATGAAACATAGAAATGAGATGCGATATCGCATTTTAAGAAGCATTGGAAATCGATCGCTACGATACCTAGACATCTGCAGACGCTATTTCCTAGCAAGGAAGTGTCGCATTTACATTCATTTGAAGTGTAGACGAGGAATACATAACACTTCGCAAATCATATTATATCATACCATGCACCATAGAAATGAGATGCGATATCGCGTTTTAAGAAGCATTAGAACTCTATCGCTACGATACCTAGACATCTGCAGACGCTATTTCCTTGCAAGGAAGTGTCGCATTTACATTCATTTGTAATGTAGACGAGGAATATATAACACTTCACAAATCATATTATATCTTACCATGAAACATAGAAATGAGGTGCGATATCGCGTTTTAAGAATCATAAGAACCCTATTGCAACGATACGTAGAGAACTGCAAACGCTATTTCCTAGCGAGGAAGTGTCGCATTTACATTCATTTGAAGTGTAGACGAGGAATACATAACACTTCGCACATCATATTATATCATACCATGAAACATAGAAATGAGATGCCATATCGCGTTTTAAGAAGCATTAGAACTCTATTGCTACGATAGGTAGACATCTGCAAACGCTATTTCCTTGCAAGGAAGTGTCGCATTTACATTCATTTGAAGTGTAGACGAGGAATACATAACACTTCGCAAATCATATTATATCTTACCATGAAACATTGAAATGAGGTGCGATATCGCGTTTTAAGAAGCATTAGAACTCTATCGCTACGATACCTAGACATCTGCAGACGCCATTTCCTAGCAAGGAAGTGTCGCATTTAAATTCATTTGAAGTGTAGACGAGGAATACATAACACTTCGCAAATCATATTATATCTTACCATGAAACATAGAAATGAGATGCGATGTCGCGTTTTAAGAAGCACTAGAAATCTATTGCTACGATACGAAGACATCTGCAAACGCTATTTCCTAGCGAGGAAGTGTCGCATTTACATTCATTTGAAGTGTAGACGAGGAATACATAACACTTCGCACATCATATTATATCATACCATGAACAATAGAAATGAGATGCCATATCGCGTTTTAAGAAGCATTAGAACTCTATTGCTACGATAGGTAGACATCTGCAAACGCTATTTCCTTGCAAGGAAGTGTCGCATTTACATTCATTTGAAGTGTAGACGAGGAATACATAACACTTCGCAAATCATATTATATCTTACCATGAAACATTGAAATGAGGTGCGATATCGCGTTTTAAGAAGCATTAGAACTCTATCGCTACGATACCTAGACATCTGCAGACGCCATTTCCTAGCAAGGAAGTGTCGCATTTAAATTCATTTGAAGTGTAGACGAGGAATACATAACACTTCGCAAATCATATTATATCTTACCATGAAACATAGAAATGAGATGCGATGTCGCGTTTTAAGAAGCACTAGAAATCTATTGCTACGATACGAAGACATCTGCAAACGCTATTTCCTAGCGAGGAAGTGTCGCATTTACATTTATTTGAAGTGTAGACGAGGAATACATAACACTTCGCACATCATAATATATCATACCATGAAACATAGAAATGAGATGCGATATCGCGTTTTAAGAAGCATTAGAACTCTATTGCTACGGTAGGTTGACATCTGCAAACGCTATTTCCCTGCAAGGAAGTGTCGCATTTATATTCATTTGAAGTGTAAACGAGGAATACATAACACTTCGCAAATCATATTATATCATACCATGCACCATAGAAATGAGATGCGATATCGCGTTTTAAGAAGCATTAGAACTCTATCGCTACGATACCTAGACATCTGCAGACGCTATTTCCTAGCGAGGAAGTGTCGCATTTACATTCATTTGAAGTGTAGACGAGGAATACATAACAGTTCGCAAATTATATAATATCTTACCATGAAACATAGAAATGAGATGCGATATCGCGTTTTAAGAAGCATTAGAAATCTATTGCCACGATACGTAGACATCTGCAAACGCTATTTCCTAGCGAGGAAGTGTCGCATTTACATTCATTTGAAGTGTAGACGAGGAATACATAACACTTCGCAAATCATATTATATCTTACCATGAAACATAGAAATGAGATACGGTATCGCGTTTTAAGAATCATAGGCACACTATTGCTACGATACGTAGACATCTGCAAACGCTATTTCCTAGCGAGGAAGTGTCGCATTCACATTCATTTGAAGTGTAGACGAGGAATACATAACACTTCTCAAATCATATTATATCTTACCATGAAACATAGAAATGAAATGCGATATCTCGTTTTAAGAATCATAAGAACTCAATTGCTACGATACGTAGACAACTGCAAACGCTACTTCGTTGCAAAGATGTGTCGCATTTACATTCATTTGAATCGTATACGAGGAATGCATAACACTTCGCAATGAATATTATATCTTATCATGAAACATAGATATGAGATGCAATATCTCGTTTTAAGAAGCATTTGAACTCTATTGCTACGATACCTAGACATCTGCAGACGCTTTTTCCCAGCAAGGAAGTGTCGCATTTAAATTCATTTGAAGTGTAGACGAGGAATACATGACACTTCGCAAATCATATTATATCTTACCATGAAACATAGAAATGAGATGCGATATCGCGTTTTAAGAATCATAAGAACTCTATTGCTACGATACGTAGACATCTGCAAACGCTATTTCCTTGCAAGGAAGTGTCGCATTTACATTCATTTGAAGTGTAGACGAGGAATACATAACACTTCGCAAATCTTATTATATCTTACCATGAAACATAGAAATGAGATGCGATATCGCGTTTTAAGAAGCATAAGAACTCTATTGCTACGATACGTAGACATCTGCAAACGCTATTTCCTTGCTAGGAAGTGTCGCATTTACATTCATTTGAAGTGTAGACGAAGAATACATAACACTTCGCAGATCATACTATATCTTACCATGAAACATAGAAATGAGATGCGATATCGCGTTTTAAGAATCATAAGATCTCTATTGCTACGATACGTAGACAACTGCAAACGCTATTTCCTTGGAAGGAAGTGTCGCATTTACATTCATTTGAATCGTATACGAGGAAAGCATAACACTTCGCAATGAATATTATATCTTATCATGAAACATAGATATGAGATGCAATATCTCGTTTTAAGAAGCATTTGAACTCTATTGCTACGTTACCTAGACATCTGCAGACGCTATTTCCTAGCAAGGAAGTGTCGCATTTACATTCATTTGAAGTGTAGACGAGGAATACATGACACTTCGCAAATCATATTATATCTTACCATGAAACATAGAAATGAGATGCGATATCGCGTTTTAAGAAGCATTAGAATTCTATTGCTACGATACGTAGACAACTGCAAACGCTATTTCGTTGCAAGGAAGTGTCGCATTTACATTCATTTGAATCGTATACGAGGAATGCATAACACTTCGCAATGAATATTATATCTTATCATGAAACATAGATATGAGATGCAATATCTCGTTTTAAGAAGCATTTGAACTCTATTGCTACGATACGTAGACATCTGCAGACGCTATTTCCTTGCAAGGAAGTGTCGCATTTACATTCATCTGAAGTGTAGTCGAGGAATACATAACACATCGCAATGAATATTATATCTTATCATGAAACATAGATATGAGATGCGATATCGCGTTTTAAGAAGCATTAGAACTCTATCGCTACGATACTTAGACATCTGCAGACGCTATTTCCTAGCAAGGAAGTGTCGCATTTACATTCATTTGAAGTGTGGACGAGGAATACATAACACTTCGCAAATCATATTATATCTTTCTATGAAACATAGAAGTGAGATGCGATACCGCGTTTTAAGAAGCATAAGAACTCTATTGCTACGATACGTAGACATCTGCAAACGCTATTTCCTTGCAAGGAAGTGTCGCATTTACATTCATTTGAAGTGTAGACGAGGAATACATAACACTTCGCAAATCTTATTATATCTTACCATGAAACATAGAAATGAGATGCGATATCGCGTTTTAAGAAGCATAAGAACTCTATTGCTACGATACGTAGACATCTGCAAACGCTATTTCCTTGCTAGGAAGTGTCGCATTTACATTCATTTGAAGTGTAGACGAAGAATACATAACACTTCGCAGATCATACTATATCTTACCATGAAACATAGAAATGAGATGCGATATCGCGTTTTAAGAATCATAAGATCTCTATTGCTACGATTCGTAGACAACTGCAAACGCTATTTCCTTGGAAGGAAGTGTCGCATTTACATTCATTTGAATCGTATACGAGGAAAGCATAACACTTCGCAATGAATATTATATCTTATCATGAAACATAGATATGAGATGCAAAATCTCGTTTTAAGAAGCATTTGAACTCTATTGCTACGATACCTAGACATCTGCAGACGCTATTTCCTAGCAAGGAAGTGTCGCATTTACATTCATTTGAAGTGTAGGCGAGGAATGCATAACACTTCGCAAATCATATTATATCTTACCATGAAACATAGAAATGAGACACGATATCACGTTTTAAGAAGAACTAGAACTCTATCTCTACGATACGTAAACATCTGCAAACGCTATTTCCTAGCAAGGAAGAGTCGCATTTACATTCGTCTGAATTGTAGACGAGGAATGCATAACACTTCGCTATGTATATTATATCTTATCATGAAACATAGAAATGAATTGCGATATCGCGTTTTAAGAAGCATTAGAACTCTATTGCTACGATAGGTAGACATCTGCAAGCGCTATTGTCCTTGCAAGGAAGTGTCGCATTTACATTCATCTGAATTGTGGACGAGGAAAACATAACACACTGCAAATCATATTATATCTTACCATGAAACATGGTAATGAGACACGATATCACGTTTTAAGAAGCACCAGAACTCTATCCCTACGATACGTAAACATCTGCAAACGCTATTTCCTAGCAAGGAAGTGTCGCATTTACATTCATTTGAATTGTAGACGAGGAATGCATTACACTTCGCAATGAATATTATATCTTATCATGAAACATAGATATGAGATGCGATATCTCGTTTTAAGAAGCATTTGAACTCTATTGCTACGATACGTAGACATCTGCAAACGCAATTTCCTTGCAAGGAAGTGTCGCATTTACATTCATTTGAAGTGTAGACGAGGAATACATAACACTTCGCAAATCATATTATATCTTATCATGAAACATAGAAATGAGATGCGATATCGCGTTTTAGGAAGCATAAGAACTCTATTGCTTTGATACGTAGACATCTGCAAACGCTATTTCCTAGCAAGGAAGTGTCGCATTTACATTCGTTTGAATCGTAGACGAGGAATGCAGAACACTTCGCAATGAATATTATATCTTACCATGAAACGTAGGTATGAGATGCGATAGCTCGTTTTAAGAAGCATTTGAACTCTATTACTTCGATACGTAGACATCTGTAAATGCTATTTCCTTGCAAGGAAGTGTCGCATTTACATACTTTTAAAGTGAATGCGAGGTTTACATAACACTTCGCAATGAATATTATACCTTATCATGAAACATAGAAATGAGACACGATATCACGTTTTAAGAAGCACCAGAACTCTATCCCTACGATACGTAAACATCTGCAAACGCTTTTTCCTAGCAAGGAAGTGTCGTATTTACATTCTTCTGAAGTATTTACGAGGTATACATAACACTTTACAACGAATATTATATCTTATCATGCAACATAGCAATGAGATGCGATATCACGTTTTAAGAATCATTAGAAACCTATCCCTACGATACGTAAACACCTGCAAACGCTATTTCCTAGCAAGGAAGAGTCGCATTTACATTCATTTGAATCGTAGTCGAGGAATTCATAACACATCGCAAATCATATTATATCATACCATGAAACATAGAAGTGAGATGCAATATCGCGTTTTAAGAAGCATTAGAACTCTATTCCTACGATACGTAGACATCTGCAAACGCTATTTCCTTGCAAGGAAGTGTCACATTTACATTCTTCTGAAGTGAATACGAGGAATGCATAACACTTCGCAATGAATATTATATCTTATCATGAAACATAGAAATGAGATGCGAAATCATGTTTTAAGATGCATTAGAACTCTATCCCTACGATACGTAGACATCTGCAAACGCAATTTCCTAGCAAGGAAGTGTTGCATTTACATTCATTTGAAGTGTAGACGAGGAATACATAACACTTCGAAAATCATATTATATCTTACCATGAAACATAGAAATGAGATGAGATATCGCGTTTTAAGAAGCATAAGATTTCTATTGCTACGAAACGTAGACATCTGCAAACGCTATTTCCTAGCAAGGAAGTGTCGAATTTACATTCATTTGAAGTGTAGACGAGGAACACATATCACCTCGCAAATCATATTATATCTTACCATGAAACATAGATATGAGATGCGATATCGCGTTTGAAGAATCATTAGAACCCTATCCCTACGATACGTAAACATCTGCAAACGCTATTTCCTAGCAAGGACGAGTCGCATTTATATTCATTTGAATCGTAGTCGAGGAATGCATAACACTTCGCAAATCATATTATATCTTACCATGAAACATAGAAATGAGATACGATATCGCGTTTTAAGAATCATTAGAACTCTATCCCTACGATACGTAAACATCTGCAAACGCTATTTCCTAGCAAGGAAGAGTCGCATTTATATTCATTTGAATCGTAGTCGAGGAATGCATAACACTTCGCAAATCATATTATATCATACCATGAAACATAGAAATGAGATGCGATATCGCGTTTTAAGAATCATTAGAACCCTATCCCTACGATACGTAAATATCTGCAAACGCTATTTCCTAGCAAGGAAGAGTCGCATTTACATTCATTTGAATCGTAGTCGAGGAATGCATAACACTTCGCAAATCATATTATATCATACCATGAAACATAGAAATGAGATGCGATATCGCGTTTTAAGAAGCATTAGAACTCTATCCCTACGATACGTAAACATCTGCAAACGCTATTTCCTAGCAAGGAAGAGTCGCATTTACATTCATTTGAATCGTAGACGAGGAATGCATAACAGTTCGCAATGAATATTATATCTTGTCATGAAACATAGATATGAGATGCGATATCTCGTTCTAAGAAGCATTTGAACTCTATTCCTTCGATACGTAGACATCTGTAAACGCTATTTCCTTGCAGGGAAGTGTCGCATTTACGTTCTTCTGAAGAGAATACGAGTTATAAATAACACTGCACAATGAATATTATATCCTAACATGCAACATAGAAATGAGATGCGAAATCACGTTTTAAGATGCATTAGAACTCTATCCCTACGATACGTAGACATCTGCAAACGCAATTTCCTAGCAAGGAAGTGTCGCATTTACATTCATTTGAAGTGTAGACGAGGAATGCATAACACTTCGAAAATCATATTATATCTTACCATGAAACATAGAAATGAGATGCGATATCGCGTTTTAGGAAGCATAAGATCTCTATTGCTTTGATACGTAGACATCTGCAAACGCTATTTCCTAGCAAGGAAGAGTCGCATTTACATTCATTTGAATCGTAGTCGAGGAATTCATAACACTTCGCAAATCATATTATATCTTATCATGAAACGTAGAAATGAGATGCGATATCTCGTTTTAAGGAGCATTTGAACTCTATTGCTTCGATACGTAGACATCTGCAAACGCTATTTCCTAGCAAGGAAGTGCCGCATTTACATTCGTCTGAAGTGTAGACGAGGAATACTTGACACTTCGCGAATCATATTATATCTTACCATGAAACATAGAAATGAGATGCGATATAACGTTTTAAGAAGCATTTGAACTCTATTGCTTCGATACGTAGACATCTGCAAACGCTATTTCCTTGCAAGGAAGTGTCGCATTTACGTTCTTCTGAAGAGAATACGAGTTATAAATAACACTTCACAATGAATATTATATCCTAACATGCAACATAGAAATGAGATGCGATGTCGCGTTTTAAGAAGCATTAGAACTCTATTGCTACGAAACGTAGACATCTGCAAACGCTATTTCCTAGCAAGGAAGTGTCGAATTTACATTCATTTGAAGTGTAGACGAGGAACACATATCACCTCGCAAATCATATTATATCTTACCATGAAACATAGATATGAGATGCGATATCGCGTTTGAAGAATCATTAGAACCCTATCCCTACGATACGTAAACATCTGCAAACGCTATTTCCTAGCAAGGACGAGTCGCATTTATATTCATTTGAATCGTAGTCGAGGAATGCATAACACTTCGCAAATCATATTATATCTTACCATGAAACATAGAAATGAGATACGATATCGCGTTTTAAGAATCATTAGAACTCTATCCCTACGATACGTAAACATCTGCAAACGCTATTTCCTAGCAAGGAAGAGTCGCATTTATATTCATTTGAATCGTAGTCGAGGAATGCATAACACTTCGCAAATCATATTATATCATACCATGAAACATAGAAATGAGATGCGATATCGCGTTTTAAGAATCATTAGAACCCTATCCCTACGATACGTAAACATCTGCAAACGCTATTTCCTAGCAAGGAAGAGTCGCATTTACATTCATTTGAATCGTAGTCGAGGAATGCATAACACTTCGCCAATCATATTATATCATACCATGAAACATAGAAATGAGATGCGATATCGCGTTTTAAGAAGCATTAGAACTCTATTGCTACGATAGGTAGACATCTGCAAACGCTATTTCCTAGCAAGGAAGTGTCGCATTTACATCCGTTTGAATCGTAGTCGAGGAATGCATAACACTTCGCAAATCATATTATATCTTACCATGAAACATAGAAATGAGATACGATATCGCGTTTTAAGAATCATTAGAATCCTATCCCTACGATACGTAAACATCTGCAAACGCTATTTCCTAGCAAGGAAGTGTCGCATTTACATTCATTTGAATCATAGACGAGGAATGCATAACACTTAGCAATGAATATTATATCTTATCATGAAACATAGATATGAGATGCGATATCTCGTATTAAGAAGCATTTGAAATCTATTGCTTCGATACGTAGACATCTGTAAAGGCTATTTCCTTGCAAAGAAGTGTCACATTTACATTCTTCTGAAGTGAATACGAGGAATGCATAACACTTCGCAAATCATATTATATCTTACCGTGAAACATAGAAATGAGATGCGATATCGCGTTTTAAGAAGCACTAGAACTCTATCCCTACGATACGTAAACATCTGCAAACGCTATTTCCTAGCAAGGAAGTGTCGCATTTACATTCATTTGAATCGTAGACGAGGAATGCATAACACTTAGTAATGAATATTATATCTTATCATGAAACATAGAAATGAGATGCGAAATCACGTTTTAAGATGCATTAGAACTCTATCCCTACGATACGTAGACATCTGCAAACGCAATTTCCTAGCAAGGAAGTGTCGCATTTACTTTCATTTGAAGTGTAGACGAGGAATACATAACACTTCGCAATGAATATTACATGTTATCATGAAACATAGATATGAGATGCGATATCGCGTTTGAAGAATCATTAGAACCCTATCCCTACGATACGTAAACATCTGCAAACGCTATTTCCTAGCAAGGACGAGTCGCATTTATATTCATTTGAATCGTAGTCGAGGAATGCATAACACTTCGCAAATCATATTATATCTTACCATGAAACATAGAAATGAGATACGATATCGCGTTTTAAGAATCATTAGAACCCTATCCCTACGATACGTAAACATCTGCAAACGCTATTTCCTTGCAAGGAAGTGTCGCATTTACATTCATTTGAAGTGTAGACGAGGAATACATAACACATCGCAAATCATATTATATCTTACCATGAAACATAGAAATGAGATGCGATATCGCGTTTTAAGAATCATTAGAACACTATCCCTACGATACGTAGACATCTGCAAACGCTATTTCCTAGCAAGGAAGTGCCGCATTTACATTCGTCTGAAGTGTAGACGAGGAATACTTGACACTTCGCGAATCATATTATATCTTACCATGAAACATAGAAATGAGATGCGATATAACGTTTTAAGAAGCATTTGAACTCTATTGCTTCGATACGTAGACATCTGCAAACGCTATTTCCTTGCAAGGAAGTGTCGCATTTACGTTCTTCTGAAGAGAATACGAGTTATAAATAACACTTCACAATGAATATTATATCCTAACATGCAACATAGAAATGAGATGCGATGTCGCGTTTTAAGAAGCATTAGAACTCTATTGCTACGAAACGTAGACATCTGCAAACGCTATTTCCTAGCAAGGAAGTGTCGAATTTACATTCATTTGAAGTGTAGACGAGGAACACATATCACCTCGCAAATCATATTATATCTTACCATGAAACATAGATATGAGATGCGATATCGCGTTTGAAGAATCATTAGAACCCTATCCCTACGATACGTAAACATCTGCAAACGCTATTTCCTAGCAAGGACGAGTCGCATTTATATTCATTTGAATCGTAGTCGAGGAATGCATAACACTTCGCAAATCATATTATATCTTACCATGAAACATAGAAATGAGATACGATATCGCGTTTTAAGAATCATTAGAACTCTATCCCTACGATACGTAAACATCTGCAAACGCTATTTCCTAGCAAGGAAGAGTCGCATTTATATTCATTTGAATCGTAGTCGAGGAATGCATAACACTTCGCAAATCATATTATATCATACCATGAAACATAGAAATGAGATGCGATATCGCGTTTTAAGAATCATTAGAACCCTATCCCTACGATACGTAAACATCTGCAAACGCTATTTCCTAGCAAGGAAGAGTCGCATTTACATTCATTTGAATCGTAGTCGAGGAATGCATAACACTTCGCCAATCATATTATATCATACCATGAAACATAGAAATGAGATGCGATATCGCGTTTTAAGAAGCATTAGAACTCTATTGCTACGATAGGTAGACATCTGCAAACGCTATTTCCTAGCAAGGAAGTGTCGCATTTACATCCGTTTGAATCGTAGTCGAGGAATGCATAACACTTCGCAAATCATATTATATCTTACCATGAAACATAGAAATGAGATACGATATCGCGTTTTAAGAATCATTAGAACCCTATCCCTACGATACGTAAACATCTGCAAACGCTATTTCCTAGCAAGGAAGTGTCGCATTTACATTCATTTGAATCATAGACGAGGAATGCATAACACTTAGCAATGAATATTATATCTTATCATGAAACATAGATATGAGATGCGATATCTCGTATTAAGAAGCATTTGAAATCTATTGCTTCGATACGTAGACATCTGTAAAGGCTATTTCCTTGCAAAGAAGTGTCACATTTACATTCTTCTGAAGTGAATACGAGGAATGCATAACACTTCGCAAATCATATTATATCTTACCGTGAAACATAGAAATGAGATGCGATATCGCGTTTTAAGAAGCACTAGAACTCTATCCCTACGATACGTAAACATCTGCAAACGCTATTTCCTAGCAAGGAAGTGTCGCATTTACATTCATTTGAATCGTAGACGAGGAATGCATAACACTTAGTAATGAATATTATATCTTATCATGAAACATAGAAATGAGATGCGAAATCACGTTTTAAGATGCATTAGAACTCTATCCCTACGATACGTAGACATCTGCAAACGCAATTTCCTAGCAAGGAAGTGTCGCATTTACTTTCATTTGAAGTGTAGACGAGGAATACATAACACTTCGCAATGAATATTACATGTTATCATGAAACATAGAAATGAGATGCGATATCGCGTTTTAAGAAGCATTAGAACTCTATTGTTACGATAGGTAGACATCTGCAAACGCTATTTCCTAGCAAGGAAGTGTCGAATTTACATTCATTTGAAGTGTAGACGAGGAACACATAACACATCGCAAATCATATTATATCTTACCATGAAACATAGAAATGAGATGCGATATCGCGTTTTAAGAATCATTAGAACACTATCCCTACGATACGTAAACATCTGCAAACGCTATTTCCTAGCAAGGACGAGTCGCATTTATATTCATTTGAATCGTAGTCGAGGAATGCATAACACTTCGCAAATCATATTATATCTTACCATGAAACATAGAAATGAGATACGATATCGCGTTTTAAGAATCACTAGAACCCTATCCCTACGATACGTAAACATCTGCAAACGCTATTTCCTAGCAAGGAAGAGTCGCATTTATATTCATTTGAATCGTAGTCGAGGAATGCATAACACTTCGCAAGTCATATTATATCATACCATGAAACATAGAAATGAGATGCGATATCGCGTTTTAAGAAGCATTAGAACTCTATTGCTACGATAGGTAGACATCTGCAAACGCTATTTCCTAGCAAGGAAGTGTCGCATTTACATCCGTTTCAATCGTAGACGAGGAATGCATAACACTTCGCAAATCATATTATATCATACCATGAAACATAGAAATGAGATGCGATATCGCGTTTTAAGAATCATTAGAACCCTATCCCTACGATACGTAAACATCTGCAAACGCTATTTCCTTGCAAGGAAGTGTCGCATTTACATTCATTTGAAGTGTAGACGAGGAATACATAACACTTCGCGAATCATATTATATCTTACCATGAAACATAGAAATGAAATGCGATATCTCGTTTTAAGGAGCATTTGAACTCTATTGCTTCGATACGTAGACATCTGCAAACGCCATTTCCTAGCAAGGAAGTGTCGCATTTACATTCGTCTGAAGTGTAGACGAGGAATACTTGACACTTCGCGAATCATATTATATCTTACCATGAAACATAGAAATGAGATGCGATATAACGTTTTAAGAAGCATTTGAACTCTATTGCTTCGATACGTAGACATCTGCAAACGCTATTTCCTTGCAAGGAAGTGTCGCATTTACGTTCTTCTGAAGAGAATACGAGTTATAAATAACACTTCACAATGAATATTATATCCTAACGTGCAACATAGAAATGAGATGCGATGTCGCGTTTTAAGAAGCATTAGAACTCTATTGCTACGATACGTAGACATCTGCAAACGCTATTTCCTAGCAAGGAAGTGTCGAATTTACATTCATTTGAAGTGTAGACGAGGAACACATAACACCTCGCAAATCATATTATATCTTACCATGAAACATAGAAATGAGATGCGATATCGCGTTTGAAGAATCAGTAGAACCCTATCCCTACGATACGTAAACATCTGCAAACGCTATTTCCTAGCAAGGACGAGTCGCATTTATATTCATTTGAATCGTAGTCGAGGAATGCATAACACTTCGCAAATCATATTATATCATACCATGAAACATAGAAATGAGATACGATATCGCGTTTTAAGAATCATTAGAACCCTATCCCTACGATACGTAAACAACTGCAAACGCTATTTCCTAGCAAGGAAGAGTCGCATTTATATTCATTTGAATCGTAGTCGAGGAATGCATAACACTTCGCAAATCATATTATATCATACCATGAAACATAGAAATGAGATGCGATATCGCGTTTTAAGAATCATTAGAACCCTATCCCTACGATACGTAAACATCTGCAAACGCTATTTCCTAGCAAGGAAGAGTCGCATTTACATTCATTTGAATCGTAGTCGAGGAATGCATAACACTTCGCAAATCATATTATATCATACCATGAAACATAGAAATGAGATGAGATATCGCGTTTTAAGAAGCATAAGATCTCTATTGCTTTGATACGTAGACATCTGCAAACGCTATTTCCTAGCAAGGAAGAGTCGCATTTACATTCATTTGAATCGTAGACGAGGAATGCATAACACTTCGCGATGAATATTATATCTTACCATGAAACATAGGAATGAGATGCGATATCACGTTTTAAGAAGCATTAGAACTCTATCCCTACGATACGTAAACATCTGCAAACGCTATTTCCTAGCAAGGAAGAGTCGCATTTACATTCATTTGAATCGTAGACGAGGCATGCATAACAGTTCGCAATGAATATTATATCTTGACATGAAACATAGATATGAGATGCGATATCTCGTTTTAAGAAGCATTTGAACTCTATTGCTTCGATACGTAAACATCTGCAAACGCTATTTCCAGCTAGGAAGTGTCGTATTTACATTCATTTGAATCGTAGACGAGGAATGCATAACAGTTCGCAATGAATATTATATCTTGTCATGAAACATAGATATGAGATGCGATATCTCGTTCTAAGAAGCATTTGAACTCTATTCCTTCGATACGTAGACATCTGTAAACGCTATTTCCTTGCAGGGAAGTGTCGCATTTACGTTCTTCTGAAGAGAATACGAGTTATAAATAACACTTCACAATGAATATTATATCCTAACATGCAACATAGAAATGAGATGCGAAATCACGTTTTAAGATGCATTAGAACTCTATCCCTACGATACGTAGACATCTGCAAACGCAATTTCCTAGCAAGGAAGTGTCGCATTTACATTCATTTGAAGTGTAGACGAGGAATACATAACACTTCGAAAATCATATTATATCTTACCATGAAACATAGAAATGAGATGCGATATCGCGTTTTAAGAAGCATAAGATCTCTATTGCTTTGATACTTAGACATCTGCAAACGCTATTTCCTAGCAAGGAAGTGCCGCATTTACATTCGTCTGAAGTGTAGACGAGGAATACTTGACACTTCGCGAATCATATTATATCTTACCATGAAACATAGAAATGAGATGCGATATAACGTTTTAAGAAGCATTTGAACTCTATTGCTTCGATACGTAGACATCTGCAAACGCTATTTCCTTGCAAGAAAGTGTCGCATTTACGTTCTTCTGAAGAGAATACGAGTTATAAATAACACTTCACAATGCATATTATATCCTAACATGCAACATAGAAATGAGATGCGATGTCGCGTTTTAAGAAGCATTAGAACTCTATTGCTACGATACGTAGACATCTGCAAATGCTATTTCATAGCAAGGAAGTGTCGAATTTACATTCATTTGAAGTGTAGACGAGGAACACATAACACCTCGCAAATCATATTATATCTTACCATGAAACATAGATATGAGATGCGATATCACGTTTTAAGAAGCATTAGAACTCTATCCCTACGATACGTAAACATCTGCAAACGCTATTTCCTAGCAAGGAAGAGTCGCATTTACATTCATTTGAATCGTAGACGAGGAATGCATAACACTTCACAATGAATATTATATCTTATCGTGAAACATAGATATGAGATGCAATATCTCGTTTTAAGAGGCATTTGAACTCTATTGCTTCGATACGTAAACATCTGCAAACGCTATTTCCAGCTAGGAAGTGTCGTATTTACATTCATTTGAATCGTAGACGAGGAATGCATAACAGTTCGCAATGAATATTATATCTTGACATGAAACATAGATATGAGATGCGATATCTCGTTTTAAGAAGCATTTGAACTCTATTGCTTCGATACGTAAACATCTGCAAACGCTATTTCCAGCTAGGAAGTGTCGTATTTACATTCATTTGAATCGTAGTCGAGGAATGCATAACACTTCGCAAATCATATTATATCATACCATGAAACATAGAAATGAGATGCGATATCGCGTTTTAAGAATCATTAGAACCCTATCCCTACGATACGTAAACATCTGCAAACGCTATTTCCTAGCAAGGAAGAGTCGCATTTACATTCATTTGAATCGTAGTCGAGGAATGCATAACACTTCGCCAATCATATTATATCATACCATGAAACATAGAAATGAGATGCGATATCGCGTTTTAAGAAGCATTAGAACTCTATTGCTACGATAGGTAGACATCTGCAAACGCTATTTCCTAGCAAGGAAGTGTCGCATTTACATCCGTTTGAATCGTAGTCGAGGAATGCATAACACTTCGCAAATCATATTATATCTTACCATGAAACATAGAAATGAGATACGATATCGCGTTTTAAGAATCATTAGAATCCTATCCCTACGATACGTAAACATCTGCAAACGCTATTTCCTAGCAAGGAAGTGTCGCATTTACATTCATTTGAATCATAGACGAGGAATGCATAACACTTAGCAATGAATATTATATCTTATCATGAAACATAGATATGAGATGCGATATCTCGTATTAAGAAGCATTTGAAATCTATTGCTTCGATACGTAGACATCTGTAAAGGCTATTTCCTTGCAAAGAAGTGTCACATTTACATTCTTCTGAAGTGAATACGAGGAATGCATAACACTTCGCAAATCATATTATATCTTACCGTGAAACATAGAAATGAGATGCGATATCGCGTTTTAAGAAGCACTAGAACTCTATCCCTACGATACGTAAACATCTGCAAACGCTATTTCCTAGCAAGGAAGTGTCGCATTTACATTCATTTGAATCGTAGACGAGGAATGCATAACACTTAGTAATGAATATTATATCTTATCATGAAACATAGAAATGAGATGCGAAATCACGTTTTAAGATGCATTAGAACTCTATCCCTACGATACGTAGACATCTGCAAACGCAATTTCCTAGCAAGGAAGTGTCGCATTTACTTTCATTTGAAGTGTAGACGAGGAATACATAACACTTCGCAATGAATATTACATGTTATCATGAAACATAGATATGAGATGCGATATCGCGTTTGAAGAATCATTAGAACCCTATCCCTACGATACGTAAACATCTGCAAACGCTATTTCCTAGCAAGGACGAGTCGCATTTATATTCATTTGAATCGTAGTCGAGGAATGCATAACACTTCGCAAATCATATTATATCTTACCATGAAACATAGAAATGAGATACGATATCGCGTTTTAAGAATCATTAGAACCCTATCCCTACGATACGTAAACATCTGCAAACGCTATTTCCTTGCAAGGAAGTGTCGCATTTACATTCATTTGAAGTGTAGACGAGGAATACATAACACATCGCAAATCATATTATATCTTACCATGAAACATAGAAATGAGATGCGATATCGCGTTTTAAGAATCATTAGAACACTATCCCTACGATACGTAGACATCTGCAAACGCTATTTCCTAGCAAGGAAGTGCCGCATTTACATTCGTCTGAAGTGTAGACGAGGAATACTTGACACTTCGCGAATCATATTATATCTTACCATGAAACATAGAAATGAGATGCGATATAACGTTTTAAGAAGCATTTGAACTCTATTGCTTCGATACGTAGACATCTGCAAACGCTATTTCCTTGCAAGGAAGTGTCGCATTTACGTTCTTCTGAAGAGAATACGAGTTATAAATAACACTTCACAATGAATATTATATCCTAACATGCAACATAGAAATGAGATGCGATGTCGCGTTTTAAGAAGCATTAGAACTCTATTGCTACGAAACGTAGACATCTGCAAACGCTATTTCCTAGCAAGGAAGTGTCGAATTTACATTCATTTGAAGTGTAGACGAGGAACACATATCACCTCGCAAATCATATTATATCTTACCATGAAACATAGATATGAGATGCGATATCGCGTTTGAAGAATCATTAGAACCCTATCCCTACGATACGTAAACATCTGCAAACGCTATTTCCTAGCAAGGACGAGTCGCATTTATATTCATTTGAATCGTAGTCGAGGAATGCATAACACTTCGCAAATCATATTATATCTTACCATGAAACATAGAAATGAGATACGATATCGCGTTTTAAGAATCATTAGAACTCTATCCCTACGATACGTAAACATCTGCAAACGCTATTTCCTAGCAAGGAAGAGTCGCATTTATATTCATTTGAATCGTAGTCGAGGAATGCATAACACTTCGCAAATCATATTATATCATACCATGAAACATAGAAATGAGATGCGATATCGCGTTTTAAGAATCATTAGAACCCTATCCCTACGATACGTAAACATCTGCAAACGCTATTTCCTAGCAAGGAAGAGTCGCATTTACATTCATTTGAATCGTAGTCGAGGAATGCATAACACTTCGCCAATCATATTATATCATACCATGAAACATAGAAATGAGATGCGATATCGCGTTTTAAGAAGCATTAGAACTCTATTGCTACGATAGGTAGACATCTGCAAACGCTATTTCCTAGCAAGGAAGTGTCGCATTTACATCCGTTTGAATCGTAGTCGAGGAATGCATAACACTTCGCAAATCATATTATATCTTACCATGAAACATAGAAATGAGATACGATATCGCGTTTTAAGAATCATTAGAACCCTATCCCTACGATACGTAAACATCTGCAAACGCTATTTCCTAGCAAGGAAGTGTCGCATTTACATTCATTTGAATCATAGACGAGGAATGCATAACACTTAGCAATGAATATTATATCTTATCATGAAACATAGATATGAGATGCGATATCTCGTATTAAGAAGCATTTGAAATCTATTGCTTCGATACGTAGACATCTGTAAAGGCTATTTCCTTGCAAAGAAGTGTCACATTTACATTCTTCTGAAGTGAATACGAGGAATGCATAACACTTCGCAAATCATATTATATCTTACCGTGAAACATAGAAATGAGATGCGATATCGCGTTTTAAGAAGCACTAGAACTCTATCCCTACGATACGTAAACATCTGCAAACGCTATTTCCTAGCAAGGAAGTGTCGCATTTACATTCATTTGAATCGTAGACGAGGAATGCATAACACTTAGTAATGAATATTATATCTTATCATGAAACATAGAAATGAGATGCGAAATCACGTTTTAAGATGCATTAGAACTCTATCCCTACGATACGTAGACATCTGCAAACGCAATTTCCTAGCAAGGAAGTGTCGCATTTACTTTCATTTGAAGTGTAGACGAGGAATACATAACACTTCGCAATGAATATTACATGTTATCATGAAACATAGAAATGAGATGCGATATCGCGTTTTAAGAAGCATTAGAACTCTATTGTTACGATAGGTAGACATCTGCAAACGCTATTTCCTAGCAAGGAAGTGTCGAATTTACATTCATTTGAAGTGTAGACGAGGAACACATAACACATCGCAAATCATATTATATCTTACCATGAAACATAGAAATGAGATGCGATATCGCGTTTTAAGAATCATTAGAACACTATCCCTACGATACGTAAACATCTGCAAACGCTATTTCCTAGCAAGGACGAGTCGCATTTATATTCATTTGAATCGTAGTCGAGGAATGCATAACACTTCGCAAATCATATTATATCTTACCATGAAACATAGAAATGAGATACGATATCGCGTTTTAAGAATCACTAGAACCCTATCCCTACGATACGTAAACATCTGCAAACGCTATTTCCTAGCAAGGAAGAGTCGCATTTATATTCATTTGAATCGTAGTCGAGGAATGCATAACACTTCGCAAGTCATATTATATCATACCATGAAACATAGAAATGAGATGCGATATCGCGTTTTAAGAAGCATTAGAACTCTATTGCTACGATAGGTAGACATCTGCAAACGCTATTTCCTAGCAAGGAAGTGTCGCATTTACATCCGTTTCAATCGTAGACGAGGAATGCATAACACTTCGCAAATCATATTATATCATACCATGAAACATAGAAATGAGATGCGATATCGCGTTTTAAGAATCATTAGAACCCTATCCCTACGATACGTAAACATCTGCAAACGCTATTTCCTTGCAAGGAAGTGTCGCATTTACATTCATTTGAAGTGTAGACGAGGAATACATAACACTTCGCGAATCATATTATATCTTACCATGAAACATAGAAATGAAATGCGATATCTCGTTTTAAGGAGCATTTGAACTCTATTGCTTCGATACGTAGACATCTGCAAACGCCATTTCCTAGCAAGGAAGTGTCGCATTTACATTCGTCTGAAGTGTAGACGAGGAATACTTGACACTTCGCGAATCATATTATATCTTACCATGAAACATAGAAATGAGATGCGATATAACGTTTTAAGAAGCATTTGAACTCTATTGCTTCGATACGTAGACATCTGCAAACGCTATTTCCTTGCAAGGAAGTGTCGCATTTACGTTCTTCTGAAGAGAATACGAGTTATAAATAACACTTCACAATGAATATTATATCCTAACGTGCAACATAGAAATGAGATGCGATGTCGCGTTTTAAGAAGCATTAGAACTCTATTGCTACGATACGTAGACATCTGCAAACGCTATTTCCTAGCAAGGAAGTGTCGAATTTACATTCATTTGAAGTGTAGACGAGGAACACATAACACCTCGCAAATCATATTATATCTTACCATGAAACATAGAAATGAGATGCGATATCGCGTTTGAAGAATCAGTAGAACCCTATCCCTACGATACGTAAACATCTGCAAACGCTATTTCCTAGCAAGGACGAGTCGCATTTATATTCATTTGAATCGTAGTCGAGGAATGCATAACACTTCGCAAATCATATTATATCATACCATGAAACATAGAAATGAGATACGATATCGCGTTTTAAGAATCATTAGAACCCTATCCCTACGATACGTAAACAACTGCAAACGCTATTTCCTAGCAAGGAAGAGTCGCATTTATATTCATTTGAATCGTAGTCGAGGAATGCATAACACTTCGCAAATCATATTATATCATACCATGAAACATAGAAATGAGATGCGATATCGCGTTTTAAGAATCATTAGAACCCTATCCCTACGATACGTAAACATCTGCAAACGCTATTTCCTAGCAAGGAAGAGTCGCATTTACATTCATTTGAATCGTAGTCGAGGAATGCATAACACTTCGCAAATCATATTATATCATACCATGAAACATAGAAATGAGATGAGATATCGCGTTTTAAGAAGCATAAGATCTCTATTGCTTTGATACGTAGACATCTGCAAACGCTATTTCCTAGCAAGGAAGAGTCGCATTTACATTCATTTGAATCGTAGACGAGGAATGCATAACACTTCGCGATGAATATTATATCTTACCATGAAACATAGGAATGAGATGCGATATCACGTTTTAAGAAGCATTAGAACTCTATCCCTACGATACGTAAACATCTGCAAACGCTATTTCCTAGCAAGGAAGAGTCGCATTTACATTCATTTGAATCGTAGACGAGGCATGCATAACAGTTCGCAATGAATATTATATCTTGACATGAAACATAGATATGAGATGCGATATCTCGTTTTAAGAAGCATTTGAACTCTATTGCTTCGATACGTAAACATCTGCAAACGCTATTTCCAGCTAGGAAGTGTCGTATTTACATTCATTTGAATCGTAGACGAGGAATGCATAACAGTTCGCAATGAATATTATATCTTGTCATGAAACATAGATATGAGATGCGATATCTCGTTCTAAGAAGCATTTGAACTCTATTCCTTCGATACGTAGACATCTGTAAACGCTATTTCCTTGCAGGGAAGTGTCGCATTTACGTTCTTCTGAAGAGAATACGAGTTATAAATAACACTTCACAATGAATATTATATCCTAACATGCAACATAGAAATGAGATGCGAAATCACGTTTTAAGATGCATTAGAACTCTATCCCTACGATACGTAGACATCTGCAAACGCAATTTCCTAGCAAGGAAGTGTCGCATTTACATTCATTTGAAGTGTAGACGAGGAATACATAACACTTCGAAAATCATATTATATCTTACCATGAAACATAGAAATGAGATGCGATATCGCGTTTTAAGAAGCATAAGATCTCTATTGCTTTGATACTTAGACATCTGCAAACGCTATTTCCTAGCAAGGAAGTGCCGCATTTACATTCGTCTGAAGTGTAGACGAGGAATACTTGACACTTCGCGAATCATATTATATCTTACCATGAAACATAGAAATGAGATGCGATATAACGTTTTAAGAAGCATTTGAACTCTATTGCTTCGATACGTAGACATCTGCAAACGCTATTTCCTTGCAAGAAAGTGTCGCATTTACGTTCTTCTGAAGAGAATACGAGTTATAAATAACACTTCACAATGCATATTATATCCTAACATGCAACATAGAAATGAGATGCGATGTCGCGTTTTAAGAAGCATTAGAACTCTATTGCTACGATACGTAGACATCTGCAAATGCTATTTCATAGCAAGGAAGTGTCGAATTTACATTCATTTGAAGTGTAGACGAGGAACACATAACACCTCGCAAATCATATTATATCTTACCATGAAACATAGATATGAGATGCGATATCACGTTTTAAGAAGCATTAGAACTCTATCCCTACGATACGTAAACATCTGCAAACGCTATTTCCTAGCAAGGAAGAGTCGCATTTACATTCATTTGAATCGTAGACGAGGAATGCATAACACTTCACAATGAATATTATATCTTATCGTGAAACATAGATATGAGATGCAATATCTCGTTTTAAGAGGCATTTGAACTCTATTGCTTCGATACGTAAACATCTGCAAACGCTATTTCCAGCTAGGAAGTGTCGTATTTACATTCATTTGAATCGTAGACGAGGAATGCATAACAGTTCGCAATGAATATTATATCTTGACATGAAACATAGATATGAGATGCGATATCTCGTTTTAAGAAGCATTTGAACTCTATTGCTTCGATACGTAAACATCTGCAAACGCTATTTCCAGCTAGGAAGTGTCGTATTTACATTCATTTGAATCGTAGACGAGGAATGCATAACAGTTCGCAATGAATATTATATCTTGTCATGAAACATAGATATGAGATGCGATATCTCGTTCTAAGAAGCATTTGAACTCTATTCCTTCGATACGTAGACATCTGTAAACGCTATTTCCTTGCAGGGAAGTGTCGCATTTACGTTCTTCTGAAGAGAATACGAGTTATAAATAACACTGCACAATGAATATTATATCCTAACATGCAACATAGAAATGAGATGCGAAATCACGTTTTAAGATGCATTAGAACTCTATCCCTACGATACGTAGACATCTGCAAACGCAATTTCCTAGCAAGGAAGTGTCGCATTTACATTCATTTGAAGTGTAGACGAGGAATACATAACACTTCGAAAATCATATTATATCTTACCATGAAACATAGAAATGAGATGCGATATCGCGTTTTAAGAAGCATAAGATCTCTATTGCTTTGATACGTAGACATCTGCAAACGCTATTTCCTAGCAAGGAAGTGTCGAATTTACATTCATTTGAAGTGTAGACGAGGAACACATAACACCTCGCAAATCATATTATATCTTACCATGAAACATAGATATGAGATGCGATATCGCGTTTTAAGAAGCATAAGATCTCTATTGCTTTGATACGTAGACATCTGCAAACGCTATTTCCTAGCAAGGAAGTGTCGAATTTACATTCATTTGAAGTGTAGACGAGGAACACATAACACCTCGCAAATCATATTATATCTTACCATGAAACATAGATATGAGATGCGATATCGCGTTTGAAGAATCATTAGAACCCTATCCCTACGATACGTAAACATCTGCAAATGCTATTTCCTAGCAAGGACGAGTCGCATTTATATTCATTTGAATCGTAGTCGAGGAATGCATAACACTTCGCAAATCATATTATATCTTACCATGAAACATAGAAATGAGATACGATATCGCGTTTTAAGAATCATTAGAACTCTATCCCTACGATACGTAAACATCTGCAAACGCTATTTCCTAGCAAGGAAGAGTCGCATTTATATTCATTTGAATCGTAGTCGAGGAATGCATAACACTTCGCAAATCATATTATATCATACCATGAAACATAGAAATGAGATGCGATATCGCGTTTTAAGAATCATTAGAACCCTATCCCTACGATACGTAAACATCTGCAAACGCTATTTCCTAGCAAGGAAGAGTCGCATTTACATTCATTTGAATCGTAGTCGAGGAATGCATAACACTTCGCAAATCATATTATATCATACCATGAAACATAGAAATGAGATGCGATATCGCGTTTTAAGAAGCATCAGAACTCTATTGCTACGATAGGCAGACATCTGCAAACGCTATTTCCTTGCAAGGAAGTGTCGCATTTACATTCATTTGAAGTGTAGACGAGGAATACATAACACTTCGCGAATCATATTATATCTTACCATGAAACATAGAAATGAGATGCGATATAACGTTTTAAGAAGCATTTGAACTCTATTGCTTCGATACGTAGACATCTGCAAACGCTATTTCCTTGCAAGGAAGTGTCGCATTTACATTCTTCTGAAGAGAATACGAGTTATGAATAACACTTCACAATGAACATTATATCCTAACATGCAACATAGGAATGAGATGCGATATCGCGTTTTAAGAAGCATTAGAACCCTATCCTTACGATACGTAAACATCTGCAAACGCTATTTCCTAGCAAGGAAGAGTCGCATTTATATTCATTTGAATCGTAGTCGAGGAATGCGTAACACTTCGCAAATCATATTATATCATACCATGACACATAGGAATGAGATGCGATATCGCGTTTTAAGAAGCATTAGAACTCTATTGCTACGATAGGTAGACATCTGCAAACGCTATTTCCTAGCAAGGAAGTGTCGCATTTACATCCGTTTGAATCGTAGACGAGGAATGCATAACACTTCGCAAATCATATTATATCTTACCATGAAACATAGAAATGAGATGCGATATAACGTTCTAAGAAGCATTTGAACTCTATTGCTTCGATACGTAGACATCTGCAAACGCTATTTCCTTGCAAGGAAGTGTCGCATTTACATTCTTCTGAAGAGAATACGAGTTATAAATAACACTTCACAATGAATATTATATCCTAACGTGCAACATAGAAATGAGATGCGATATCGCGTTTTAAGAAGCATTAGAACCCTATCCCTACGATACGTAAACATCTGCAAACGCTATTTCCTAGCAAGGAAGAGTCGCATTTATATTCATTTGAATCGTAGTCGAGGAATGCATAACACTTCGCAAATCATATTATATCTTACCATGAAACATAGAAATGAGATACGATATCGCGTTTTAAGAATCATTAGAACCCTATCCCTACGATACATAAACATCTGCAAACGCTATTTCCTAGCAAGGAAGTGACGCATTTACATTCATTTGAATCGTAGACGAGGAATGCATAACACTTAGCAATGAATATTATATCTTATCATGAAACATAGATATGAGATGCGATATCTCGTATTAAGAAGCATTTGAAATCTATTGCTTCGATACGTAGACATCTGTAATGGCTATTTCCTTGCAAAGAAGTGTCACATTTACATTCTTCTGAAGTGAATACGAGGAATGCATAACACTTCGCAAATCATATTATATCTTACCGTGAAACATAGAAATGAGATGCGATATCGCGTTTTAAGAAGCACTAGAACTCTATCCCTACGATACGTAAACATCTGCAAACGCTATTTCCTAGCAAGGAAGTGTCGCATTTACATTCATTTGAATCGTAGACGAGGAATGCATAACACTTAGTAATGAATATTATATCTTATCATGAAACATAGAAATGAGATGCGAAATCACGTTTTAAGATGCATTAGAACTCTATCCCTACGATACGTAGACATCTGCAAACGCAATTTCCTAGCAAGGAAGTGTCGCATTTACATTCATTTGAAGTGTAGACGAGGAATACATAACACTTCGCAATGAATATTACATGTTATCATGAAACATAGAAATGAGATGCGATATCGCGTTTTAAGAAGCATTAGAACTCTATTGTTACGATAGGTAGACATCTGCAAACGCTATTTCCTAGCAAGGAAGTGTCGAATTTACATTCATTTGAAGTGTAGACGAGGAACACATAACACATCGCAAATCATATTATATCTTACCATGAAACATAGAAATGAGATGCGATATCGCGTTTTAAGAATCATTAGAACACTATCCCTACGATACGTAAACATCTGCAAACGCTATTTCCTAGCAAGGACGAGTCGCATTTATATTCATTTGAATCGTAGTCGAGGAATGCATAACACTTCGCAAATCATATTATATCTTACCATGAAACATAGAAATGAGATACGATATCGCGTTTTAAGAATCACTAGAACCCTATCCCTACGATACGTAAACATCTGCAAACGCTATTTCCTAGCAAGGAAGAGTCGCATTTATATTCATTTGAATCGTAGTCGAGGAATGCATAACACTTCGCAAATCATATTATATCATACCATGAAACATAGAAATGAGATGCGATATCGCGTTTTAAGAAGCATTAGAACTCTATTGCTACGATACGTAGACATCTGCAAACGCTATTTCCTAGCAAGGAAGTGTCGAATTTACATTCATTTGAAGTGTAGACGAGGAACACATAACACCTCGCAAATCATATTATATCTTACCATGAAACATAGATATGAGATGCGATATCGCGTTTGAAGAATCATTAGAACCCTATCCCTACGATACGTAAACATCTGCAAACGCTATTTCCTAGCAAGGACGAGTCGCATTTATATTCATTTGAATCGTAGTCGAGGAATGCATAACACTTCGCAAATCATATTATATCTTACCATGAAACATAGAAATGAGATACGATATCGCGTTTTAAGAATCATTAGAACCCTATCCCTACGATACGTAAACATCTGCAAACGCTATTTCCTTGCAAGGAAGTGTCGCATTTACATTCATTTGAAGTGTAGACGAGGAATACATAACACTTCGCGAATCATATTATATCTTACCATGAAACATAGAAATGAGATGCGATATAACGTTTTAAGAAGCATTTGAACTCTATTGCTTCGATACGTAGACATCTGCAAACGCTATTTCCTTGCAAGGAAGTGTCGCATTTACATTCTTCTGAAGAGAATACGAGTTATAAATAACACTTCACAATGAACATTATATCCTAACATGCAACATAGAAATGAGATGCGATATCGCGTTTTAAGAAGCATTAGAACCCTATCCCTACGATACGTAAACATCTGCAAGCGCTATTTCCTAGCAAGGAAGAGTCGCATTTATATTCATTTGAATCGTAGTCGAGGAATGCGTAACACTTCGCAAATCATATTATATCATACCATGACACATAGGAATGAGATGCGATATCGCGTTTTAAGAAGCATTAGAACTCTATTGCTACGATAGGTAGACATCTGCAAACGCTATTTCCTAGCAAGGAAGTGTCGCATTTACATTCATTTGAATCGTAGACGAGGAATGCATAACACTTAGCAATGAATATTATATCTTATCATGAAACATAGATATGAGATGCGATATCTCGTATTAAGAAGCATTTGAAATCTATTGCTTCGATACGTAGACATCTGTAAAGGCTATTTCCTTGCAAAGAAGTGTCACATTTACATTCTTCTGAAGTGAATACGAGGAATGCATAACACTTCGCAAATCATATTATATCTTACCGTGAAACATAGAAATGAGATGCGATATCGCGTTTTAAGAAGCACTAGAACTCTATCCCTACGATACGTAAACATCTGCAAACGCTATTTCCTAGCAAGGAAGTGTCGCATTTACATTCATTTGAATCGTAGACGAGGAATGCATAACACTTAGTAATGAATATTATATCTTATCATGAAACATAGAAATGAGATGCGAAATCACGTTTTAAGATGCATTAGAACTCTATCCCTACGATACGTAGACATCTGCAAACGCAATTTCCTAGCAATGAAGTGTCGAATTTACATTCATTTGAAGTGTAGACGAGGAACACATAACACCTCGCAAATCATATTATATCTTACCATGAAACATAGAAATGAGATGCGATATCGCGTTTTAAGAATCATTAGAACACTATCCCTACGATACGTAAACATCTGCAAACGCTATTTCCTAGCAAGGACGAGTCGCATTTATATTCATTTGAATCGTAGTCGAGGAATGCATAACACTTCACAATGAATATTATATCTTATCGTGAAACATAGATATGAGATGCAATATCTCGTTTTAAGAGGCATTTGAACTCTATTGCTTCGATACGTAAACATCTGCAAACGCTATTTCCAGCTAGGAAGTGTCGTATTTACATTCATTTGAATCGTAGACGAGGAATGCATAACAGTTCGCAATGAATATTATATCTTGACATGAAACATAGATATGAGATGCGATATCTCGTTTTAAGAAGCATTTGAACTCTATTGCTTCGATACGTAAACATCTGCAAACGCTATTTCCAGCTAGGAAGTGTCGTATTTACATTCATTTGAATCGTAGACGAGGAATGCATAACAGTTCGCAATGAATATTATATCTTGTCATGAAACATAGATATGAGATGCGATATCTCGTTCTAAGAAGCATTTGAACTCTATTCCTTCGATACGTAGACATCTGTAAACGCTATTTCCTTGCAGGGAAGTGTCGCATTTACGTTCTTCTGAAGAGAATACGAGTTATAAATAACACTGCACAATGAAGATTATATCCTAACATGCAACATAGAAATGAGATGCGAAATCACGTTTTAAGATGCATTAGAACTCTATCCCTACGATACGTAGACATCTGCAAACGCAATTTCCTAGCAAGGAAGTGTCGCATTTACATTCATTTGAAGTGTAGACGAGGAATACATAACACTTCGAAAATCATATTATATCTTACCATGAAACATAGAAATGAGATGCGATATCGCGTTTTAAGAAGCATAAGATCTCTATTGCTTTGATACGTAGACATCTGCAAACGCTATTTCCTAGCAAGGAAGTGTCGAATTTACATTCATTTGAAGTGTAGACGAGGAACACATAACACCTCGCAAATCATATTATATCTTACCATGAAACATAGATATGAGATGCGATATCGCGTTTTAAGAAGCATAAGATCTCTATTGCTTTGATACGTAGACATCTGCAAACGCTATTTCCTAGCAAGGAAGTGTCGAATTTACATTCATTTGAAGTGTAGACGAGGAACACATAACACCTCGCAAATCATATTATATCTTACCATGAAACATAGATATGAGATGCGATATCGCGTTTGAAGAATCATTAGAACCCTATCCCTACGATACGTAAACATCTGCAAATGCTATTTCCTAGCAAGGACGAGTCGCATTTATATTCATTTGAATCGTAGTCGAGGAATGCATAACACTTCGCAAATCATATTATATCTTACCATGAAACATAGAAATGAGATACGATATCGCGTTTTAAGAATCATTAGAACTCTATCCCTACGATACGTAAACATCTGCAAACGCTATTTCCTAGCAAGGAAGAGTCGCATTTATATTCATTTGAATCGTAGTCGAGGAATGCATAACACTTCGCAAATCATATTATATCATACCATGAAACATAGAAATGAGATGCGATATCGCGTTTTAAGAATCATTAGAACCCTATCCCTACGATACGTAAACATCTGCAAACGCTATTTCCTAGCAAGGAAGAGTCGCATTTACATTCATTTGAATCGTAGTCGAGGAATGCATAACACTTCGCAAATCATATTATATCATACCATGAAACATAGAAATGAGATGCGATATCGCGTTTTAAGAAGCATCAGAACTCTATTGCTACGATAGGCAGACATCTGCAAACGCTATTTCCTTGCAAGGAAGTGTCGCATTTACATTCATTTGAAGTGTAGACGAGGAATACATAACACTTCGCGAATCATATTATATCTTACCATGAAACATAGAAATGAGATGCGATATAACGTTTTAAGAAGCATTTGAACTCTATTGCTTCGATACGTAGACATCTGCAAACGCTATTTCCTTGCAAGGAAGTGTCGCATTTACATTCTTCTGAAGAGAATACGAGTTATGAATAACACTTCACAATGAACATTATATCCTAACATGCAACATAGGAATGAGATGCGATATCGCGTTTTAAGAAGCATTAGAACCCTATCCTTACGATACGTAAACATCTGCAAACGCTATTTCCTAGCAAGGAAGAGTCGCATTTATATTCATTTGAATCGTAGTCGAGGAATGCGTAACACTTCGCAAATCATATTATATCATACCATGACACATAGGAATGAGATGCGATATCGCGTTTTAAGAAGCATTAGAACTCTATTGCTACGATAGGTAGACATCTGCAAACGCTATTTCCTAGCAAGGAAGTGTCGCATTTACATCCGTTTGAATCGTAGACGAGGAATGCATAACACTTCGCAAATCATATTATATCTTACCATGAAACATAGAAATGAGATGCGATATAACGTTTTAAGAAGCATTTGAACTCTATTGCTTCGATACGTAGACATCTGCAAACGCTATTTCCTTGCAAGGAAGTGTCGCATTTACATTCTTCTGAAGAGAATACGAGTTATAAATAACACTTCACAATGAATATTATATCCTAACGTGCAACATAGAAATGAGATGCGATATCGCGTTTTAAGAAGCATTAGAACCCTATCCCTACGATACGTAAACATCTGCAAACGCTATTTCCTAGCAAGGAAGAGTCGCATTTATATTCATTTGAATCGTAGTCGAGGAATGCATAACACTTCGCAAATCATATTATATCTTACCGTGAAACATAGAAATGAGATGCGATATCGCGTTTTAAGAAGCACTAGAACTCTATCCCTACGATACGTAAACATCTGCAAACGCTATTTCCTAGCAAGGAAGTGTCGCATTTACATTCATTTGAATCGTAGACGAGGAATGCATAACACTTAGTAATGAATATTATATCTTATCATGAAACATAGAAATGAGATGCGAAATCACGTTTTAAGATGCATTAGAACTCTATCCCTACGATACGTAGACATCTGCAAACGCAATTTCCTAGCAAGGAAGTGTCGCATTTACATTCATTTGAAGTGTAGACGAGGAATACATAACACTTCGCAATGAATATTACATGTTATCATGAAACATAGAAATGAGATGCGATATCGCGTTTTAAGAAGCATTAGAACTCTATTGTTACGATAGGTAGACATCTGCAAACGCTATTTCCTAGCAATGAAGTGTCGAATTTACATTCATTTGAAGTGTAGACGAGGAACACATAACACCTCGCAAATCATATTATATCTTACCATGAAACATAGAAATGAGATGCGATATCGCGTTTTAAGAATCATTAGAACACTATCCCTACGATACGTAAACATCTGCAAACGCTATTTCCTAGCAAGGACGAGTCGCATTTATATTCATTTGAATCGTAGTCGAGGAATGCATAACACTTCGCAAATCATATTATATCTTACCATGAAACATAGAAATGAGATACGATATCGCGTTTTAAGAATCACTAGAACCCTATCCCTACGATACGTAAACATCTGCAAACGCTATTTCCTAGCAAGGAAGAGTCGCATTTATATTCATTTGAATCGTAGTCGAGGAATGCATAACACTTCGCAAATCATATTATATCATACCATGAAACATAGAAATGAGATGCGATATCGCGTTTTAAGAAGCATTAGAACTCTATTGCTACGATACGTAGACATCTGCAAACGCTATTTCCTAGCAAGGAAGTGTCGAATTTACATTCATTTGAAGTGTAGACGAGGAACACATAACACCTCGCAAATCATATTATATCTTACCATGAAACATAGATATGAGATGCGATATCGCGTTTGAAGAATCATTAGAACCCTATCCCTACGATACGTAAACATCTGCAAACGCTATTTCCTAGCAAGGACGAGTCGCATTTATATTCATTTGAATCGTAGTCGAGGAATGCATAACACTTCGCAAATCATATTATATCTTACCATGAAACATAGAAATGAGATACGATATCGCGTTTTAAGAATCATTAGAACCCTATCCCTACGATACGTAAACATCTGCAAACGCTATTTCCTTGCAAGGAAGTGTCGCATTTACATTCATTTGAAGTGTAGACGAGGAATACATAACACTTCGCGAATCATATTATATCTTACCATGAAACATAGAAATGAGATGCGATATAACGTTTTAAGAAGCATTTGAACTCTATTGCTTCGATACGTAGACATCTGCAAACGCTATTTCCTTGCAAGGAAGTGTCGCATTTACATTCTTCTGAAGAGAATACGAGTTATAAATAACACTTCACAATGAACATTATATCCTAACATGCAACATAGAAATGAGATGCGATATCGCGTTTTAAGAAGCATTAGAACCCTATCCCTACGATACGTAAACATCTGCAAGCGCTATTTCCTAGCAAGGAAGAGTCGCATTTATATTCATTTGAATCGTAGTCGAGGAATGCGTAACACTTCGCAAATCATATTATATCATACCATGACACATAGGAATGAGATGCGATATCGCGTTTTAAGAAGCATTAGAACTCTATTGCTACGATAGGTAGACATCTGCAAACGCTATTTCCTAGCAAGGAAGTGTCGCATTTACATTCATTTGAATCGTAGACGAGGAATGCATAACACTTAGCAATGAATATTATATCTTATCATGAAACATAGATATGAGATGCGATATCTCGTATTAAGAAGCATTTGAAATCTATTGCTTCGATACGTAGACATCTGTAAAGGCTATTTCCTTGCAAAGAAGTGTCACATTTACATTCTTCTGAAGTGAATACGAGGAATGCATAACACTTCGCAAATCATATTATATCTTACCGTGAAACATAGAAATGAGATGCGATATCGCGTTTTAAGAAGCACTAGAACTCTATCCCTACGATACGTAAACATCTGCAAACGCTATTTCCTAGCAAGGAAGTGTCGCATTTACATTCATTTGAATCGTAGACGAGGAATGCATAACACTTAGTAATGAATATTATATCTTATCATGAAACATAGAAATGAGATGCGAAATCACGTTTTAAGATGCATTAGAACTCTATCCCTACGATACGTAGACATCTGCAAACGCAATTTCCTAGCAAGGAAGTGTCGCATTTACATTCATTTGAAGTGTAGACGAGGAATACATAACACTTCGCAATGAATATTACATGTTATCATGAAACATAGAAATGAGATGCGATATCGCGTTTTAAGAAGCATTAGAACTCTATTGTTACGATAGGTAGACATCTGCAAACGCTATTTCCTAGCAATGAAGTGTCGAATTTACATTCATTTGAAGTGTAGACGAGGAACACATAACACCTCGCAAATCATATTATATCTTACCATGAAACATAGAAATGAGATGCGATATCGCGTTTTAAGAATCATTAGAACACTATCCCTACGATACGTAAACATCTGCAAACGCTATTTCCTAGCAAGGACGAGTCGCATTTATATTCATTTGAATCGTAGTCGAGGAATGCATAACACTTCGCAAATCATATTATATCTTACCATGAAACATAGAAATGAGATACGATATCGCGTTTTAAGAATCACTAGAACCCTATCCCTATGATACGTAAACATCTGCAAACGCTATTTCCTAGCAAGGAAGAGTCGCATTTATATTCATTTGAATCGTAGTCGAGGAATGCATAACACTTCGCAAATCATATTATATCATACCATGAAACATAGAAATGAGATGCGATATCGCGTTTTAAGAAGCATTAGAACTCTATTGCTACGATACGTAGACATCTGCAAACGCTATTTCCTAGCAAGGAAGTGTCGAATTTACATTCATTTGAAGTGTAGACGAGGAACACATAACACCTCGCAAATCATATTATATCTTACCATGAAACATAGATATGAGATGCGATATCGCGTTTGAAGAATCATTAGAACCCTATCCCTACGATACGTAAACATCTGCAAACGCTATTTCCTAGCAAGGAAGTGTCGCATTTACATTCATTTGAATCGTAGACGAGGAATGCATAACACTTCGCAATGAAAATTATATCTTATCATGCAACATTGTAATGAGATGCTATATCGCGTTTTAAGAAGCATTAGAATTCTATTGCTACGATACGTAGACATCTGCAAACGCTATTTCCTTGCAAGGAAGTGTCGCATTTACATTCTTCTGAGGTGAATACGAGGTATACATAACAGTTTACAATGAATATTATATATTATCATGCAACATAGTAATGAGATGCGATATCGCGTTTGAAGAAGCATTAGAACTCTATTGCTACGATACGTAGACATCTGCAAACGCTATTTCCTAGCAAGGAAGTGTCGCATTTACATTCATTTGATGTGTAGACGAGGAATACATAACACCTCTCAATGAATATTACATCTTATCATGAAACATAGAAATGAGATGCGCTATCGCGTTTTAAGAAGCATAAGAACTCTATAGCTTCGATACGTAGACATCTGCAGACGCTATTTCCTGGCATGGAAGTGTCGCATTTACATTCATTTGAATCGTACACGAGGAATGCATAACACTTCGCAATGAATATTATATCTTATCATGAAACATAGAAATGAGATACGATATCGCGCTTTAAGAAGCAGTAGAACTATATTGCTTCGATACAAGACATCTGGAAACGCTATTTCCTAGCAACGAAGTGTGGTGTTTACATTCTTCTGAAGTGTAGACGAGCTACACATAACACTTCGTTGTGAATATTATATATTATCATGAAACATAGAAATGAGATGCTATATCGCATTTTAAGAAGAATTAGAACTCAATTGCTTCGATAGATAGACATCTGGAAACGCTATTTCCTAGCAAGGAAGTGTGGCATTTACACTCTTTAGAAGTGTAGACGAGGTATACATAACACTTCGCAATGAATAAATATATTTTTATCATGAAACATAGAACTAAAATGCGATATCGCGTTTTAAGAAGCACTTCAAGTCTATTGCTACGATACGTAAACAACAGGAAACGCTATTTTCTTACAAGGAAGTGGGGCATTCACATACTTTTGAGGTGTAGACGAGGTATACATGACACTTCGCAATGAATATTATATCTTATCATGAAACAGAAATGAGATGCGATATCGCGTTTCAAGAAGCATTAAATCTCTATAGCTACGATACCTAGACATCCGGAAACGCTATTTCCTAGCAAGGAAGTGTCGCATTTACATTCCTTCGAAGTGTGTACGAGGTATACATAACACTTCGCAATGAATATTATATCTAATCATGAAACACAGAATTGAGATGCGATATCGCGATTAAAGGAGCATTAGAACTCCATTGCTTCGATTCGTAGACATCTGAAAACGCTACTTCCTAGCAAGGAAGAGTCGCATTTACATTCTTTTGAAGTGTATACGTGCTATACATAACACTTCGCAATGAATATTATACCTTATCATGAACCATAGAAACGTGATGCGATATCGGGTTTCAAGGAGCATTAGAACTCCATTGCTTCGATACGTAGACATCTGGAAACGGATATCCTAGCAAGGAAGTGTGGCATTTACATTCTTTTGATGGGTAGACGAGGTATACATAACACTTCGCAATGAATATTATATCTTATCATGATACCTAGAAATGAGATGCGATATCGCGTTTTTAAAGCTTTAGATCTCTATTGATTCGATGCGTACACATCTGGAAGCGCTGTTACTTAGCAAGGTAGCGTGGCACTTACATTCTTTTGGAGTGTAGACGAGATATACATAACGCGTGACATTGATATTACGTCTTATCATGTATCATAGAAATGAGATGCGATATGTCACATTATAAGACGTAATGTTAATGCAACGCGTTATGTTCATCTCGTCAACACTTCAAAAGGATGCAATTCCCATATTTACTTGCAACGAATTGGCGTTTCTAGATGACTACGTTTCGAAGCAATAGTGATCTAATCCTTCATAGAACGCGATATCGCATCTCATTTCTATGGCTCATGATGAGATGTAATATCCAATGCAACGCGCTATGTATAACTCATCGATGCTACAAATGAATGTAAATGCAGCTCTTCCTTGCTACCAAATAGCGTTTCTAGATGTCTACGTATCGAAGCAATAGTGTTCTATACCTCTATAAAACGCGAAATCGCAATTCATTTCCATGTTTCATGGTAAGATGTAATATTCAATGCAACGCGTTATGTATATCTCGTCAACACTTCCAGAGAATGTAGATCTCACGCATTCTTGAGACGGAATAGCGTTTCTAGATGTCTGCGAGTCGCAGCTATAGAGTTCTAATGCTTCATAAAACGCGATATAGAATCACATTCCTATGTCTCATGATAAGATGTAAATCAACGTCATGCGTTATGTATATCCCGTCAACACTACAAATTAATGTAAATGCCACACTTCCTAGCTACGGAATAGCGTTTCTAGATGTCTACGTTTCGAGGAAGTGGAGTCCTAATGCTCCATAAAATGCGAAATCTAATCTCATTTCTATGTTTCATGATAAGATGTAATGTTCAGTGCAACGCGTTTCGCGTATCTGCAGCTACAGTTCAAAAGTTTGAACTGTAGTCGGTGGCCCGTATTGCAGCGGCGTACGGCTGGAACGGCCGATCGGTGATTGGAATCAGGCGCCAGGTAGACTGATCCTGGTTAGCTGGTATCGAAGCTGAAATTGGACGATCGTTGGCTTGTACGTGACGTACGGCAGCGAAGACTTCGTATACAGGATCGGGAAGAACTCTGCGGTGGTCCGAATATTCGGGTGCACCAGCCACGTATTCACGCACATGTCGTCGGATATATTCCTTCATCCCCGCGCGTCGTATACGCTTTACCCGAGAAGCGAAGCTCATCACAAGTACTTGCACTTCGGTAAAGCACGGTACATCTAGGAGCTTGTTCGCTCTAGCCTACCGGATGTCCGTAGGCGCTAGACAGACACAACAGAAATAAAGTAAGAGCGGCCAAGCGTTGATTCGCTCTGACCGTCCAGCTTTAAGACCGTTGAACTTGATTTGTTAGGAATAGTAGTTAATCGTGAGTGTACCCGTGGAATGGAATGTTAAAGGAACTTGTATTTGAAATAGAATAAAAACTTTGAATTCGGTATAAACTAAGATATATTCTTACTTGAATATCCTAATACACTAATTCTAAGTTACTAATTACTATATAATAAGAAAATGGAAGCAGAATAAAATAAGGACTCCACTATGGTAGATGCGAATGAGTCGGATGTATCGAGCTGGGAGCTCGTATACCTGAGAGCCAACTGTTCTGCTCGAGGTGGAGATCGAGACTCCTTAGAGCCAACTGCTCTGTTCGAATCGGTGAATGAGACTGAGACTCGATCGGCGCGTCCGCGATCTCCTCGAGTCGCGCGGCACGCGAATCGCTGGGCCCAGAGTGGGGATGG